>NC_088201.1:140636121-140916739 GCF_037126465.1 Ornithodoros turicata
GTGTTGGCTTCATGGCAGAATACATTGGCGTGTCTTAATCCTTTAATTGCGTCAAAACTAGGGCTTCCCCAAAAAGAGTCCACATTGGGCATGAAAGACTGGCCTGTCTTTGTGCGCTCTGCAACTTTATGCGCAGTTGCAGGAGGTCCTAATTTTTTTTCCCACGACGAAAAAAGTACACGATAGGCCTACGATGGCTTTCAGAGCATTCCTAACCAAATTCTTGGCGCTGTGTTGTTGCTTTGCTGGTCTCGTGGTATAGTGAGCGCGTTGCGGATTTGCGTTCTTGGGTTCAGTACTTGGTGTGGTACTTTTTTTATGCACATATCATATAGCATTTTTTATTTCATTTCTTAGAATGCAGGTACACTTGGCCATAAAATTGGCTTTACCTGCCTGCAGATCACTACCGTAGGCGCGACGTAATTTAGTAGTTTCGATAAGATAGCTGAGTATACTGAGTGTTGCACACACTGTCGTCCACACCTGGAAGCATGGATTAGTTCATGCCTGTCCCTGTAGAAGCAGAACGACTGAACATTCGCCAATATGACTCTTTCGTTAACTAGCTTAACTTGTGTAGTTGTAGCTCCTGTGTGTCGGCGACAGCCCAGCAGCTAGCGCATTGGTACTGCATTGGTACTAATTGACGAACAGCAGGTCTGCAATAGCGATCTCTGGACGTCCCTGTCTGCTCTTTTTAATTGCAATAGAAAATATCCTCGAGCACATCGTTCATATTAATTTCCACTAAAGGTTACACTAACGCCATAGCAGCCTTTGCATCATGAAATTGTTCAAAAATAGACCAATCTATCTACCGTGGCGTCGCTCATGATCATAGTCGGCACCACCAATTATTAATATTAAGATCGTGCCTTTCTCACGTGGACCAATCATTTCGCTTCACGAGCTTCTATAGCGCGATTTTTGACATTCAACGACAACGACATTTGACAACGACATTCAACCAACAGAAAAGGCTTGATGCATATTTCAATTCTGAGCCACGCGTTGCGTTTTTTTTTTTTTTTTTTTTAACCTGAGCACGAGCCCTCGTGCGTGCCCCGCGTACCCACAGTGTTATTGCCGTGCAGATGACTGTAAAAGTTCTCCTTCTTATCTCTCCTCCTCGTCCCTCCGCGAATTTTTCCTCCTCCCATATCCTCGTGCAAATCTGTCAAGTCGGCTTTCTTGCATGGTTGTCTGCTATCCCGCGAAGCCGGCTTTCTGTGTCGTGTCCCTGAATTCTGGTCATGTGCAGCTGCACAGCTAGTTCTGTTAAATTCTGACCAGTCACAAGTAAAGCTCTGTCGTCAGGGTACAAAAATGTCTCATAGAATTTATTATAGTTAGGGAGGTCGCTTATGCGAATGAAAGAGAAGAGAGGTCCTGAAATGGAACCTTGAGGTACGCCAATGCTTGAATAAGCCGGTAGTGAAAAAGCCTTCATGAATTTATCAACTTGAGGTCGGCCAGTAAGGCAACTCTAAGTTAGTTTAAATGCAGGACCCGAAACCCGAAGGCTTGCTAACCTACTTAAAGGGACTCTGACCAGAAGTTCGACAAATCTTTCGTTTGCATCTAATACGAAGGTATAATATGCCTCCAAGCCACACGCGAAATATTTTGGCTGTGCGCGGCGGCAAAGTTTGCCAAACGGCGAGCTGAAAACTGGCTTCGCTTTTCCTCCTCAACTTGCGCAATCGGGGCCGAAATCTAGCCTCTTTGTAGTGGACATCCGCCAATTTCCGTGTGCGTGACGAAAGCACGGGGTCCACGTTTCATTGGGCGCCCGGACCGGAAGTTATGTTGTTAGTGAGTTTGTGAGAGCGCCGGCATCCGTCCGGAAAGCGATCTTCAATATGGACGTCGAAGGAAGAAATGCGGAGACTTCGAGCCCGGAACTTCTTTCTGACCTTTCTGCGATCGAGAAGAAAATTCTGCGTGCTGAACAGCTCGGTAGGCTTTCGAAACGTCGCCGATGCCGCGAATGCGAGACGAAGTTAGAGCTCTATACGAACATCGGTCACAGATGGAGCAAACAGCATGAGTCGCCTGTCTTCAGGTAAGCGATGAGCTTTTTAACGCACACTGTGATCGAACACGTAAACGTTCTCTGAAATTTCGTGTTCTGATATTTAATGCGCACTTGCTGTTCATGGTGCCGGTGTGGCTGGTGTGTCATAATGCCGAAGGAGATCGAATGCTTGTGCTGCCAGGAGCTCGAAAACACTGCCGAATGACTGCAGTATGAGTGCATTACAACCCACCAAGATTTCCAACTTCTATGCTTCAATATGACTGTCCTGAAGGTCGCATATTGAACTCCGTGGGCAGCGCGAACCTATGAGCGACTATATTCA
This sequence comes from Ornithodoros turicata, assembly GCF_037126465.1. Taxonomy (NCBI): domain Eukaryota; kingdom Metazoa; phylum Arthropoda; class Arachnida; order Ixodida; family Argasidae; genus Ornithodoros; species Ornithodoros turicata. The sequence continues at coordinate 140,638,488 of NC_088201.1, forward strand.
CAAGTAAGTCACATGTGTCCTTGTCGAACGATGTTAAAATTTGGGCGCCCAAAACTGGTTTGGTCCTGCATTAAAGTCGTTAAAAACTTCAGTACAGGGCGCAGCACATAAAAAGACTATACAGTGCACAACTCTGAACTGGAGAAAACTAACAGAGGCAAATTTGTAATTGTCAGTGTGCTGTGTCCTGAGTCACGTTTTTATGCATTGCCCTGTGCATAAGGTTTTAGCGTAGGTTTTTAGCGATATTGAGTGTTCTTGATTGTCGATTCAGTGAAAAGTAAAACAATGTTGGTTTCTAAAAGAACACAGCATATGTAGTAATGTGCATGGTGTGGGCAGGTAAACTGCAGTTGCTCTCAGGTACATGTAGAAATGACACTGCACACACGCAGTAATGTAACCGGTTACCTATTTGCCTAAACTATATTTTATGTACATCTGTGTAGATGATGCAGAGACACTGCGTATCGCCAGTTTGCAAGGTAAGTATGGCACAAGCTTGGGAAAAACAAGAGCATGGTCATTCCAGCCTGTGCAGTGAAGAGGGTCTGGCAAGCCTTTCCCACAGAAAATGGCTTCAAGTACACAGGCTTCAAGTACCCAAGATCCTAACTGGAGGTACCTCTTCGCACAGCTCGTCTATCGTATTTAAAATAATTCAGCATCTGTATTTGGGATGATTTATAGCTCTCAGGATGATGCATGGTTCATGAGTTCAATATGTTGTGTTGAAACACAGCATTAGTCCTTTTTAATGAGTCTTGCGGAACGATAGATGAGCACTCCTTTCGTGACATTGTGTACCATTGCTACAGTGAACAATTTCTTGAGCAAGACTGATGAACGAACGAAAAACAGAGTCTGTCTTCCAAATATGTATGTTCCTTGTAACTTCCGTATTTGTTAAGTGACCCATGTTGATGTCCCCCCTCATGTAATCCCTGCGAGGGCCTTTGAGATATATTCATAAATAAATAAATATCAAAACCGGAAACAGATGTAACACCTATCCTCTCTTTGTGTTGATGATGATGATTGGAGTTTTCATGGCGCATTGACAACACAGGTCATAACCTCTCTTTGTGTGAATGATACATAAACATTCTCAGAAGATTTGTACATAGTCACACTTTGCCACATTTTGCCTAAAGCCCAGTTCCACCTCTTACATCATCTCCACATCTTCAATCCCCAAAGCAGTACAAGGCTAAAGTAATCAGCTACTACATAAAAAGGAGGAGGGGGAGGAAAACAAAAGCTGGCACATCTAAAATTCGAAGAAACCCTGGTGCTTTCACGGGGCTACTCACGGCTCACTCCTGGATCAGATCCCGATGGAAAACAGCTTTTCTTAGCCTCAGTGATAGATTCCCTTGATTGCACTGACTGTGAGGCACAACTCATTGGCTTGGTGGCAAGTGGACTTGCGTCTGATAGTACAATTTGGAATAAAGGGAGCAAGGAACATCTCTCTACGGTCTTAAGAAGGATATCAACATTACCTGTCAAGGTACAGCATTTCATGTTGCTTTCAGTAAGTACAACACTCCTCATAGCAGTTACCATTCGTGTTGGGAAAGCATGCTGAAGTTAGCTCAGGCAGTGCATCCAGAACTGTGAGTCAGGTTCATAGAGAGCGCCTGGTGAGAGGGACAGCAACAGTGTCCAGTAAAGACTCTCCAGGAATTTTGTGCAGGTTTGGGGGTCACACCTTTTAATAGTGTTGATGGAAAGCAGGGTGTGTGAAACACTGACCTCTGGTAGATAAATTCTTGTTATTCATAACCAGGTACCCATGTTCTAGTAATCTAGAAAAAGCCTTGGCTCTCTTGGAGGAAATTGCTAATGAATCTGAGTGTCTTTTGTGGAAACAGGTTGTAACTGCCTTTCTATCCACCCTTCTTAGTTGCCCTAGCAAAAGCAAATATGTAATGCTGTACATCATATCTGATGCTAGCACACTAATTGCATTGAGTGTTCTCAGGCTTCTGAAATGGAGCTACCTCGTAGATACGATGTGCCATGTCGGCAAGAACATAAATCAGACTGCAATGGTAGACTAATTCAGTCTTGGTTAGTTAAGCTAAGCACTAGTAGCCCTGGCAACGTCCCTTGTGTGCTCTTTTAGTCGTGTCCCGCGTCTTTTGTCTATCTTGCCAATGTAGGTTGCATCACATTCTATGCACTCAACTTGATCTGCACAGTCAAAATGCCTGATGGGCACAGTGCCCTCCAAATAGCGTATGAAATACGTTGGATGAAAGGAATGCGCACCACCAATTTGACTCCTTTGATGTTGTTTTTGATTGTTCTCTGTTGTAGGGATGATGCCACCTGGATAGGCAATGAAATGTTTACTCTCTTTATTCTTAATTGTTGTGTTAAGCCAGTGTTCTCAGTAAATGATTTTACATTATGAAGTTTGTTTGAATGATGATTAGTGGCGAGCTTCAAACCCTGGGCCACTACTCTAACAATTGCTTGTGGTAGTGTGGCGAAATGGAATAACGTGCCTTGTAAACAATGTACTTGGAAATATATTTATTTATCTCTCATAGGTTGAAGAACCCAGTGTGGGGTTACATAACGGAGGGGCATGTAATCATACAAGACCGATCACCAAAAGGCCTTGCTTTTGACTAGATTAAAATGTGAAGCGATTGTAACATAACAAATACTGCATGGTGGCGATATGATAGGTTCTCCTCACGAGTTGTCGCCACGGTTACGGTTAGTTGAGAAACTGCATATCCAGGTCGCGGGATCAAATTTTAATTCGGCTACTTTGGCCAACACGCGAGCATAAAGCACAGTGTCAAAAGCCCTTACAAAATAAAAAAAATACTACATCTACGTGGACCCAGAAATCAAGACAGTTCAAAATGCTGTGAACGAATTCCACTACGTTAGTTTTGCCTGAATACCCTTTTCTAAAGCCATGCTGGAATTTAAAAAAAATAAATCGACAGACTCAACTTGGTTGACAACGTGGTAGTACATGATGTGCTCCATTAGTTTACAGGGAACCCTAAAAAGTGGAGCTGGTTAATAGATAGAAGGAGCATAGTTGTCACCTCTTCCGAAGACAGGAATCAGCTTGAGACCTATGTCCTCAACTCACACACATACTAAGCACCTTTCACACAGATTAACGTATCTTCGTTCCAGCTCTTTCACTTTCAGATGTTCATCTCTGTTGAGTGGTCTGTCATTCTTGTAATACAGATTGGAATTGAAATGCAGGTGCATAAGGGATGCTCTGAAAGAAAAGTGTTTGGTTTTAGTCCTTAATGTTTCCGAAAACGAAAACAAACTTCACGGTGACTATTCTTCTGAAATGAGCAATTCCAGGATGACAGCAAAAAATATATCTCGCCATATCATTATATCCACCTGGCACTTCAATTGAATAATGGCAGTTGAAGATGATGATGATTCAATTTAATGGCACGTAAGCAACTCGGGCTATAGCGCGCCAAAACCATGGTAAAACTGTGACTTGTTAAATATCAGACGATTATACTAAAATAATATACTTTGTTGGTTGGTAAATTGAGATATAGACAAAAACATGATATGATAAAAATAAGCAGTTGAAGAAAAGGCAATTGTTGGCTTTGTGTGACTGATGTCGAGTTTGCCACACTACGTGTTGAATAATAATGTACGCTGATATGCTGTAGCATATAAAGTACAATCATACACACGCTCAATATGTGGTGGATATGTGAAACCAATATACACATACTTACATTTCAAACTTTCTTGAAACAGGCAGTCCAAGTCTGTCGGATTTGCCAGACTCTATACGAAGCCAGTAAGCACAGTGTGGAAAGACTGTTGCATCTTTCGAAAGCGGAGATGCAGCTACCACGACGCTTTCCCATCTCATGCTTCGGAGTGGCATAGCCTAGTAAGAAGCCATCAGAAGGATCTCATAAAGATAACTTGGTTGAAAAAGTGGAGGGTTCTGTGGGATACGTAAGAAAGCATACGCGTTACACAACAGCTACGAGAATGATCTACTGCACTTGCATGGTTTTCAGTACGTAGACTTGGAACTGAAAAATGAATCTGCTAACCTTGTTGAAACTACTTTTCCGTCAGGAGCACACTTGGTTTCTTTAGTTGAAGGTATCATCAGGTCCCCATGCTCCTTTGAGATGCAGCAGAAAGAATTTCGCTGAGGCGAGTGACTGCCGTTGCGGTTCGTCGCTTCGCAGCAGATCAAGAACAGTACACCGCAACGATAGGTGAAACGTTCAGAATATGGCGACCAACTCCAACACCAACCCAATGACCCGAACAAAGAGGATGAACCGGGAGTTCGCAGTTCGTAAGCTCGGCATACGGCATCCATTACAGCTGACCGGATACGGAAGCATATATAGAACGCGTGTACAGATTGAAAAGAAAATCGTAGAAACTGTTGCAGGTGATAAATGCAGGGTATATTTTTCTTTTTGAGGCTCTGTAATAAAAACATATTAACATAGAAATGCCATTTCATGAAGGAAATTGACAGGTATTGCGTGACCACGTGACGCGTTTGAGCCAATTGTGGGTGTTGCGAGTGGCCCCCGTGTTGACGTCATCTTGATGGTGGGCCGGGGTGGATATTCTATATAAACGTATGTTTTCTCGGTTTGACGCTAGGCGTGCTGCACTCGGATGAAGTCGAATGTTTAAAATTCGAGTTTAGAGAAACCGTGTGGTTTTAATGCATGAATTTTCGCATGGAGATTCCTTGTTCGGTGCTTTATCGACTGCAAGTACGAAAGAGCTCCCACAGTTTCTGGTCAGCGTCCCTTTAAAGGAATCTCATGAACAACACAATCAAATGCTTTAACAAAAATCAACAGAAACAGCAATAGCTAAACGATCATTATAAATTGTTTCTTCTTCGCGCTCCGTGAAGGTCAGTAGAGCTGTTTCTGGTGGGACTCCAGCGCGAAAGACACATTGGTTTCATATTGGTATATTAAACCTGGTAAGGTAACTCATGAAGCACTTATATAACAGTGTTTCAAAGATTTTACTTACAGCTGGGTCATTCCACGCCAAATGATCCAAAGGTCCTGCTCGACCCCCCGCACTTCTGGACCAAAAAATTATCGTGTATACACTATGGTATTAATAGACATTTCCCAAAGTTTTACTGGGGAATGTTGAGCCCCTGTCATTTAACGCGGGGTCAAAGTTTTCGGCAAGCACCAAAACCATAGTACGCTTGAATTAATCGGACGGGTGCATCGCTCGCGTTACACGTATAATTATGGCGCTGAAACAGACGACTGGGTTCGGAAAATGCGCTGAAGGAGGAATTTTGAGGAAATTTCAACTTTTAGTGCCCTAAAACGCCCAGGCTATCGGCGCTTTTTCTTGCAACTTTGCGTTTTTTTAATATGCTTTCCATAACAGCTGGAATTGTTGAAAACCTTGTGGCCGTTCACGAGGACCCATTCTACAAGCCTGCTGGTTTTCAAAGCCATCAATGCAGTAGTTTTTGCCATTGTACACCTTAAACCTGGCGATTTTCGCAAAGCTTAACGTGTTTATGGCCAATTTTGAAAAGGAAGCGGTCGTCATACAACAGTTATTTGGTATACATTAGGTAAAGGAAACCCTCGGCCAAAACATATAAAAAAACTGAAGAGGTACTTTTTGATAAGCGCGAGAAAATATTTTTTTCGCTGAACATACTACGCGGAGGCGCACGCACTCTCCGATGGAGGGAGAGCGTTGGTGTGCATCCCGGGCCAGGCGCGCTACAACGCGACAGCTCAGATACGGTGCTGCTTGTCGCACGATGCCAAAAACGATAATTTGGACTTGTGGGCACCGGTCTAGTGCATGCACAAGCTACTGCCAATGTCGCAACAGGTAAGGAAACTGCCTCCACCAGTATAGCAACGCGAGATGGATACTTTGCATTACAAACCCGACCGAAGCATATAGCCGCGTGAAAGCATTTTTGCTTACACCTTTATCTCATCATTTTCATACGAGTTGTACAAAAGCAAAACGTCTGCAACGCAGATAAATGGCCCTGCTCTGCACACTAGCACGGTGAAGGCGCTCAAGATTATGTCCACTATAGTTGGTGTAATAGATGGCGGCTTCGCGTTTCCGGCATGCTCTTTGAACACCCGGAATACCCGACGTTGTTGGAAATGGATGTTGTCTTCACGGTGATTTCAGTGCGGCTAACGGTTTCGAAGCGGTGATACCTCCTTGTTTCAGGCACGGCCCTTGCGCTGTCGTAGCGATTCTTCAGCGCCCCTTGCTGCCGCACTACCTGTTCCTCCAGCACCCAGATCGATGTAATGGCGTCGAGATTTGCATCTGCCCAGCTGTACAGATCCACGGGTCTCAGTATGTGACCTTCTAAGGGCCTCTGAATGCTGGGTTTAGCAGCAAGCCTCTTCAGAGTACCTGCTCCGGTGGCGCAGCGGTAACGCGTGCGCTTGGAGACTGGGAGGTCCGCGGTTCGAATCCGCGGGCCGGCTGTGCCGTCTGGGGTTTTTCCTGGGTTTCCCTCAGATGTGTAATAGGCGTATGCCGGCACAGTTCCCCTGAAGTCGGCCCATGGACGCAGCTATCAACTTTGTACACTACGTATACGGTGCACGCAACTATGTGACGTCATATTGGGTTCCTTGTGCGTACTGGGGTACTGAGCAGGGCCATTTATTTGCGATGCAGACGTTTTGCTTTTGTACAACTCGCATGAAAATGATAAGATAAAGGTGTAAGCAAAAATGCTTTCACGCGGCTATATGCTTCAGTCGGGTTTGTAATGCAAAGTATCCATCTCGCGTTGCTATACTGGTGGAGGCGGTTTCCTCACCCGTTGCCACATTGGCAGTAGCTTGTGCATGCACTAGACCGGTGCCCACAAGTCCAAATTATCGTTTTTGGCATGAAGTAAAAGTTGAAATTTCCCCAAAATTCCTCCTTCAGCGCATTTTCCGCACCCAGTCGTCTGTTACAGCACCATAATTATGCGTGTAACGCGAGCGATGCACCTGTCCGATTATTTCAAGCGTACTATGGTTTTGGTGCTTACCGAAAACTTTGACCCCGCGTTAAATGACAGGGGCTTAACATTCCCCAGTAAAACTTTGGGAAATGTCTATTAATACCATAGTGTATCCACGATAATTTTTTCGTCCAGAAGTGCGGGGGGGTCGAGCAGGACCTTTGGATCATTTGGCGTGGAATGACCCAGCTGGCAAGATAGAAATTGGTCTCTAGTTATTCATGATTTTAGGATTGGCTTTTTTAGTACTGGAACAATAACTGCGCTTTTAAGGGCTTTTTACAATCTACCTTGCATAAATGAAAGATTTATAACATTAGCCAGCACAGGAGAGACAATTTCTTTCACCAGTATGATTTTTGAGGCAGCTATCTTATGTAGACATGGCGAGGTATTGCGCAATGTTGTTGTGGCATCATATACGTCCTAGGGAGATGTATGGCCTAAAAAGGACTGACGTTGTCTAGGAACATCAAGGAGACAGGAACGTTTGATGACTGGTTAGCCACGGAAGCAAAATAGTCTTGGAAGGCGTTAGCTATGTATGTCAGATGGGTTATTAAAGGTATTGTTACAACTTCCTGTGTTAAAGGACAAAGGAAGCGAAATTTGTTCATTGCTAAAAATGGACCGAACAAGGTGTAAATATTACGTAGAAATATGGTGTCACTAGTATTTTGCGAGTACGCAGTACGGATGGGCATATTTTTGACGATTACGAGCGCGCTGGGCCGCCTACCCGACACGATCGCCCATGGAGCGCGCCCGCTGCCGCAAAGCATTGCGGGAAAATCTGAGGAGCGCATGACGTCAAATATCTGTGTTCGATTCGGAGATCTCGTGGATGTCTGAAGGCGATATATCCTATGAGAGATGGGTTCGTACATGCTTCTTCGTCTCCGTTCTTTCCCCGTAGCGGGAATCAGACGTATGTCGAAACGCCATATGGAGGTAAATATTTTTGCCTTCCGTTTTCGTGAAAATACAGAAGCGGCCGCTCCTTCTTTCGGCCTGATGTACTTCGTTGAGAAGCCGAGGCTAATGAGCACCTCTGGATCAGTTTTGAACCATTCGTCAACAATACGTCTGCGCACTCCTTGTCTCGTTTCACCTGTCTAGAAGTAGGCATAGACGGATTCGCGGCGAGAATAAGATTCCTATCTTTCGGAAACAATTGAAACATGACAGTCATAAAAAAAAACTCAGATATCGGCGGAATTTGAACTTCGCAGCTCTCGATTGTCAGTCGAGCGCGCCAATGGCCAATACGGCCACGGAAACAACCACAGACCGGTTGAGCGTGTTCGTTCTGAAGCATATCCCGGCTCAACGCAAGCTAAGGCAGTTAGCAATGTAAGCAACATAGCTCTCACCCCTAGAGAGAATGAGATCACCTTCCTTCGTATGGATTTTGGGGGCCAGCCTCGGTAGTGTTGTCTTTGTAATAAACGCCAGTCGATGTTTGACGCTATGTTGGTGCTGTCTATCCGTGTGTCGCTCGTGCAAGGAGTTCGTGCAAGCATGTACAATTTTTCTTGCCGGGAAAATCAACCTCCGACCGCCACACAACCGCGAAATAAAAGGAACCCCAACAGGAAAGACAACGTGCGTCACTTCCGTGGTCTGCTATGGCGGCGCGGCGACGCTCACCAGGGGCTCAGAGTGCACCGCGGCCGAATTTCAAATCGCGATTGTGCCGGTATTTCAACTAATATACGTAAATCTAAGTCGAATTCCAGATTGTTTTGGTACACGTCGCAATATGAGGGAAACAGCTTTGCAGCTTATTTTCGCTTCCGTCGTCCTTTAATATAGGACGTTTATTTAGTAGTAGTAGTAGTAGGAGGGGGGTGTCCTATTAAATTGGTGTCCAAACTACGGCCCCCTGTCCCTGAGCCCTGCGCGTATTTTTCCCCGCGCGGCGCGTGTGTGGAGGGTTGTCCACGTGCTTATCGGCGGGGGGAGGGCTGCATGCGCGCTTACCCTCTCACATTTTTCAGCCTGGGCCGACTTCCTTAGACATTTTTTAGCCTTGGCTGACTTGGTTCACGTATTTTTTCCTGCACCTGGCGGGCGGCGCTCGAGTGGAGGCGCTTACCGAGGGCTGCGCGCGCGTTTACCCTTCAGCCTGGGCCACCAACTTTCGTCATTTTTCAGCGTGGGCCGCCGACTTTCGTCATTTTTCAGCCTGAGTCGACTTGAATCGTAATTTTTCCAGCTACAACAGGTGTGCAGTAGGCTGCTTACATGCAAAGGATAGCCATACACAAAAGTACAAGGGAAAATATATTTATTGAAGTCATTAGGAATTATGTTATGACTCTGCGTGAATGGGAAAAACTTAGCAAAAAATCTGAAGTAGAAGGAACACAATACACGTAACAATACTTATTAAATGTATGATACAATAGCATTGAATAGGTGTCACAAATCAAACACAATATTTTTATTAACAGTAATCACAAGTTTTCAATGAATCAGAAGTGATAACACATTTAAAATATTCTTAATCAATACGATTACAATGAAAATTACAAGTTGTATTATAAACAGTCTGAGATGTGAGAATCTGATAGGTGTAAGTAATGTCGACCACAATATGCTAAGTTTAATATTCCAACATGACACAAATTTAATTAATCAGTTTCTTATGAAGTGAATAGCGCAGACATAAGGCAATAATTCGAATCAACACGATCAACACATAGCATTAATATAGAACCAATCATCCAACATGTAGGGAAATAATAGCTACACCATATCAAAACGAGAAAACGATCACCACATTTAATCAAAGAAGATATTCTTAATCAGTATGATTATAAACAAAATTATAAGTTGTGTTATCAAAAGTCTAATATTCCTATACGTGAGAACCATCAGTGCAATAGCGGGAAGTTCTGATAGTTGTATGTAATTAACTGTGAACAGCAGAGACCCTGGAAGACTATGGAACACGAACACAAGAGGAAATAAAATCTATACCACTACAAAGGAGATATTCCTAATCGAAACAACAGAGTAATCTATCATTCAGAAAATCAGAAGAATCAAACTCATCAGAAAATAGACATGTTAAAAATGAACTTCACCACATAGCACGCTCCTAGCCAACAAACAGAACAAAGAACGACACGAACACAAGAGGAAATAAAATCTATACCACTACAAAGAATATATTCCTAACCAAAACAACAGAGTAATCTATCATTCAGAAAATCAGAAGGAAAAATCAAACTCATCAGAAAATATACATGTTAAAAATGAACTTCACCACATCGTACGCTCCTAGCCAACATAGATTCGCTTTTCGCGAAGGCTTCGTATTATCTCCCAGGCAGTGAACCCCAATGCGATGGTAAAAGTTGTCGCGAACGCTTTGACTTATCCCGCCGCAATCAGTTATCTTGCCTTATTTCCCGTTTTGCCCTATCTTGGACGGCTCATTTTTCCTATCCAGTCATACAAACGGACAACTGTGTTGGCGAAAATATTTATTTATTTATTCCGCACTCCCATCGGTTGCTTGTCAAAGATGCCTTTTCTTCTTCTTTTACTATGCCTGGACTAGTGCAACTGGTTGATACATGCACTGTGGAATTTAATTTATGAAATATGGTAAGTTTTCACATGAGATTAGTGATCCTTTTTGTAATTATAGACTGATGTATCATGTCTCTAAATTTCAATGACCGATCCTTCTCCGGCAATTCTATCCTTCTGGTGTTGAACTTGTACAGAGTGTAGTCGAGTAAAACTTATTTGGTGGTCAGGTCTCATTCCATATGAGAATTCTTACACAAATTGTGGAATATTCGTTTCCTTAGCGATCTTGAATCTAATCATAAGCTGTTTTCGTTGCGATGTGTAGAATACATTACAATGATGACAAAGAATACAATTATTATTTCAGTTATATGCTTGTTTATTCCGATAAATTACAATTCTATTCCAAACTCTGAAGTTTTCGTTTGTTGTCTTGATTCATGAATTCCGAAGACATCAACTAGTTTATTCTGATTACTGGGCGCTTGAATCCAGCGTTGATTAACGCAGGTGATATGATGTCGCCGTGTTTGTATTGCTTCGACAACTTGCACTTTGTCGCGATGAACTTGCACAGTCTGTTATTGATGTTTCCTCCCTTTCTATGAAGATTCTTGAATGGCGTACAAGAGAGTATTAGACGAAAATCGTCCGGTGGTCCACCGCAATTGATATGTTTGTTGATTTTCAATAAATGATGATACATCAGACCTTGAACGACAATATTGAACTTTTGTTCATTCGACATCTTTGCAGAGACTGGTAGAATAAAATAATTGCGTTGCCGTGGTAGTGGAACTCATCATGTGATAAGATTTTATGTACTTTCCATCTCAGATATGTGTAATTTCAACAAATCCGTAATGAATCGTGCGATATAGACCGCTTGTATATCATAATTTGATCCGACTGCTTTCTTGATGAACGCAATGCCCATTCCAATGATTACAATTACATCTGGTCTAGTGTATTTCAATTCTTCGTTAGCAAACCTCAAAAACTCCGCCATCAATCCCAGTGGCCCTTCCGACGTTGATGTGCAGATATTTTTATAAGTATTGTAGATTCGGCATATAAATTCTTGCACCTTCAGTTCTGTAGTTTGTACCATATCTCTCTTTTTTGATTGAGCATCGTGGCTACCAAATAATAATTTGGACTTTCTCTACATGTTCAATAACAATATCGCATCTCTACAAACTTATTCGACTTGTCAACCACTTTGACGAAATATTTCCGTTTCAGGGAAAGGATGCGAAAAGATAGTGACCCCCGCGAGTGATATCGACATCTATTTGCGCTGCACAATAAAATATATCGCCTTTGAACTCTCTTATCTGACCTCTAGAGCGCCCCGTTTGCTGGACGAAGTAATATAGCCCCTAACCCTTTGAGTGATAAAGCATAGATAGAGACATAAAGTCTACCGGCTTTGAGGAAAAGAGTGAAAACAGTGCATATTTCCTACGTCTTGGATACCTCCATCAAGGTTCGTAGTGTTTGTTAGAATGAAAATTGTATATTGGTCGATTTTATGATGGTTCAATGATGGATTATTTTCCTCTGTTGTTGTTTACGTGTCGCCGCGTGTTCCTCTGTTCTTCAACGTTGTAATATTTCGCCTTTTGATAGATTGATTAGCTATTATTTCTCTACGTGTTGGATGGTGCACAGGTTTGCCTCTCTATTAATTGTAGCTGTTGATTGTGTTGTTTCTCGTTATTTCCTTGCGTCTATGCTGTTCAAAGTAATGTTGGAATATGAAACTGAGATTCTCTATTGCGCTCGAAATGTTATGACAGATATTCACGCTATTGCAATGATGGTTCTCACGTATAGGAATATTAGACTTTTTATAATACAACTTGTAATTTGATTGTAATCATATTGATTAAGATCTTTGTAGTAGTATAGATTTTATTTCCTATTGTCGTTCGTGTTCCGCGGTCTTCCATACATCTATCGGCATCTGTCTTCAACAAATCAGGGCAGATATCATTAGATCTGGTTGTTGGCTAGGAGCGTGCTATGTGGTGAAGTTCATTTTTAACATGTCTATTTTCTGGTGAGTTTGATTTTTTCTTCTGATTTTCTGAATGATAGATTACTCTGGTGTTTTGATTAGGAATATCTTCCCTGTAGTGGTATAGATTTTATTTCCTCTTGTGTTCGTGTCGTTCTTTGTTCTGTTTGTTGGCTAGGAGCGTGCGATGTGGTGAAGTTCATTTTTAACATGTATATTTTCTGATGAGTTTGATTCTTTTTTCTGATTTTCTTAATGATAGATTACTCTGTTGTTTTGATTAGGCATATCTTCTTTGTAGTGATATAGATTTTATTTCCTCTTGTGTTCGTGTCGTTCTTTGTTCTGTTTGTTGGCTAGGAGCGTGCTATGTGGTGAAGTTCATTTTTAACATGTCTATTTTCTGATGAGTTTGATTTTTTCTTCTGATTTTCTGAATGATAGATTACTCTGTTGTTTTGATTAGGAATATCTTCTTTGTAGTGGTATAGATTTTATTTCCTCTTGTGTTCATGTTCCATAGTCTTCCAGGGTCTCTGCTGTTCACTGTTAATTACATACAACTATCAGAACTTCCCGCTATTGCACTGATGGTTCTCACGTATAGGAATATTAGACTTTTTATAACACAACTTATAATTTTGTTTATAATCATATTGATTAAGAATATCTTCTTTGATTCAATGTGGTGATCGTTTTCTCGTTTTGATATGGTGTAGCTATTATTTCCCTACATGTTGGATGATTGGTTCTATATTAATGCTATGTGTTGATCGTGTTGATTCGAATTATTGCCTTATGTCTGCGCTATTCACTTCATAAGAAACTGATTAATTAAATTTGTGTCATGTTGGAATATTAAACTTAGGATATTGTGGTCGACATTACTGACACCTATCAGATTCTCACATCTCAGACTGTTTATAATACAACTTGTAATTTTCATTGTAATCGTATTGATTAAGAATATTTTAAATGTGTTATCACTTCTGATTCATTGAAAACTTGTGATTACTGTTAATAAAAATATTGTGTTTGATTTGTGATACCTATTCAATGCTATTGTATCATACATTTAATAAGTATTGTTACGTGTATTGTGTTCCTTCTACTTCAGATTTTTGGCTAAGCTTTTCCCATTCACGCAGAGTCATAACATAATTCCTAATGACTTTAATAAATATATTTTCCCTTGTACTTTTGTGTATGGCTATCCTTTGCATGTAAATAGCCTACTGCACACCTGTTGTAGCTGGAAAAATTACGATTCAAGTCGACTCAGGCTGAAAAATGACGAAAGTCGGCGGCCCAGGCTGAAAAATGACGAAAGTTGGTGGCCCAGGCTGAAGGGTAAACGCGCACGCAGCCCTCCGGCCACGCGCCATCCACCGGTAAGCGCCTCCACTCGAGTGCCGCCCGCCGGGTGCGGGAAAAAATACGCGAACCAAGTCGGCTAAGGCTCAAAAATGTCGAAAGAAGTCGGCCCAGGCTGAAAAATGTGAGAGGGTAAGCGCGCACGCAGCCCTCCCCCCGCCGATAAGCACGTGGACAACCCTCCACACACGCGCGGCGCGGCGAAAAATACGCGCAGGGCTCAGGGGCAGGGGTGCCGTAGTTTGGACACCAATTTAATAGGACACCCCCTCCTACTACTTTATTTCTGTTGAGGAATTTGTTGATCGCGTTCGATTTAACTTTAATACTTGTGGACGACGGAACTATCTGTTGGTAGTAACGCCTTTTGGCGTGCTTCACTGTCTTCGCTAAGAACTTGGAATACAGTGAATACTTTTTTTTAAAGAATTGGATGGTTGCGTTTCCAGTTTCTTACCAAGCTCACTTTTTTTTCTTGATACACTTCAAGATTTCATAAGTAATCCATGGGGATCTGGGGGTGATATACTTATTCCTAGGAACTCTTATTGTAGTAGTAGCACCTATAGCAGCAGTAATACACTGCACAAAAATTTCATATGCCTCCTCAGCACATACAGGATTAAGAAAAGCACTTCAGTCCATACTTTTTATAGTGTCGATGTATTTCAGAGTGTCAAAGCACTTAGATTTGGTGAGTTTATCACTAACTTAGGACGAGTAGTGAATGTAGCGGGTACTGGAAAGTGGTCTGGAATATTACTTTGTAAAACATGAGCACCAGCAAAGTTACAATATTTTATCCATATATGGTTCAGCAGTGTGGATGAATTAGCAGTAAGTCTTGTTGGTGAGACAACTGGACAGACATAGCCACAGCTAGTGAGACAATTGGAAAACATGATACAAGCTGAAGAATTATCGTCTAGGATATTAATATTGAAATCACCGTTAATAAGTACAGACTTATTTTCATGCACGAGATAGTGTAACAGCCGTTCAAACGCTGGCATAAACGCAGGAATGGATCTAGCTGAAGAAGGATAAACCAATCCGACAATGATGTTTTTAAGGGGACTAGAAAACGAAGATTTGTCTATCTCTACCCAAAAACTTTCACAGAAGGAACCATCTAAAATCATGTTGTCTCGAATGGAGTACTGTACCTGGGGAGCTATAAACAAACCAACCCCCGCCCCCCAAGTATTGGTAGTACTTAATTAATGACGACACTTGAACTCAGACCTGAAATTTTTTTATTGGTATACAGTCGTATGGTTACTTTTTAGCCAGGTCTTGCTAACTGCAGTCAGAGAATAGTTTTGATTCATGATATGCAAAAGAGAACTACTATCGCTAAAGTGTTTCCTGAAGCTCCTAGCATTGAGGTGAATTAGAGAGGCCTCCATATTTCTCAATTGGGCGATATATCGAATGACATAGAGGTGTACATTGGACGTATTGCACATAGCACTTTGCAATATCTGACTCTGACTTTCGAGTCAATGCGAGAAAGACCAAGAAAGAATGTAAGGGGTGCCAACGACATACCTAGCTTTGATCTCGCATTGATCGGTCCAAAGGAATCTCCAACCATTTGTTTTACCAGCTTCGCGTGCGTTAGCAAACATCTTTTTATTAGCTGGAATTATGTAGTCATTGATGTATATCGGGCAGGCACTTCTCAATCAATTTCTTGGGAACATAATTACGGTAAAGGTTAAGGCCAATGTAATATGTAACGTTAATTAACTCGCAGGGGCTGTACGAGTACCACCTACTAGAAATGCTGCCATGGAGTGAGTTGTTCAAGCGCATTGGCGAGTTGCGTAAACAGTTTGCACTTGAAAACGTCCTTGTATCAGACACTACATTGGAAAAAATATTCATCGGTCTTGCAAGAAAGGCTCTTCAACAAGACCAAGACGAGTCACGAACTAGTCATTTCACTGCCTTCAGATCACCTCCACAACCGACTACTCTAGCACGTTCAGCACGGGCCGCAACGCAGCAATCCGCCGTGCCAACTAGAGCATCTACAGCACGCAGCACTGCAAGGTAGAGGAACAAGATAAACGAAAAACACTTTACCCACCGTGCATGTATTCCAGAAATGCAGAAGAGCCTGTTGTCATTTGAAGTGAACTGCAGCTCATTACGGTACATTGATCAACACTGCTTGGCTTATTTCATTTTTTTTTGAACTTCCATTAATAAAATCTTGTGTCGTGGTAGAGGCACGTGCTTGTATGTCTAATGGTGATAGGTCCATTGCAAAGATATGCAAAATGGACAAATTTCAACCTATATCGGATGGTTCTATGGTTCACTGGAAATTTGTGTTTTCCCGATACGGTCCAAGTGATGCCTATGTCCCAGTCTTGGATCGATTTCTTGGGGTGTACACTTTTAGTTTCGCTATATTTCTCATAACACGAACCGAAAGGTTTCGTACGCCATGGATGTCAGGTACATTATTGAAAACGGTACGAGAGAAAAATAAGCTACGCCAAAGAACTTGGAAAACAAGGGATATGTAGGTTTTGACAATTGTATATAAAGAATTCAGAAATCTGCTCTCACGAATGATAATACCATCTGACGAAGAACTGGAATATTAGCCTATCCCGTGCGAACCAGGCGAGCATATCGATCACCGTGTGCAACACGAACAGGCTATTAAATAGGGATGCTAATTCACTGTCACTCGGTGGCGTGATCCACATTGGAGGAAAGGCTGGAACAGCAGAAAGTTTTATCTCGCATTTTATCTCACATTTGGTAAACTTAGACGGCTAGAAATCCAGCGAACCGGTAAGGAAGCATGAAGGGAGTTGCGTCAAGATGAGAACCACCGATATTTCGAACAGAGACTGTTCTTCCTCTGGGCACCGTCCTCATCATTGGCATGGTATTTAAAGGGCTAGTATGATGTGTTAAAGGTTGATGCGAATTGCGGGAAGGAAGGGTCCGTACATGCTTCTACGGCCGGAGTGAATGGCCACTTTGTGATAGTGTGTAGGGGATTATGTGAATGAAGTGATCTTGGCTCAAGACCGGTTACTGAAATGAATGGGAGGTTCACGAACAAGGGGACGAAACGGGACAACAGGCAGGAATAGGCGAGCATCCCGAAAGATAAGGGAGTTAGTAGTTAAGTGAGGAAAATTCAAGAGCGGTCAAAGCCTTGTTTGTTTGTGTCTTTATTTATTTATTTCATCTTGACCGTATGTAGCGCCAGTGTTAGCAATTTTTTTCGTCTTCGTTCCACGTGTGTGTTATGAGTGGCCCATTCTCCTTGTATGGCATAAGGCCGCTCGAAGGTAAGCTAAATATATATATTTGTATCAATGTATTTACTTCGTGGCCTTCTGAACTTTTATTCTTGGGGAAAGCCATTAAAGAAATAAGTAAATGACTCTAGACGTATTTGAAATTCAAACTTACAGATTAAGATGGCTTCTATGGCTTCGCCGTGTTTGTGGCATAAAATAAACAAGTAGATGGTTATTTTATGGCTTTTCTTTCCTGCATTATAATTCACTGGCTTGCACTGTGGCATTGTTCAGTCACCCTCCCAGGTGTAGATCGCTCGCTGAGTGACCCCTGGTTTGCCAATTCCGAACGATGCGCAGCTACCCAGAGCTGACGAGCCGCAAGCACGGCGAAACACGTGTCCTCTGGTGTTGCTGCATCGTTCCATGAGCGTATATATATATATGAGCGAAAGGGAAGGGGACACAGCGACGGATTTGAGATGTTAATAGAATACAAATAAAGGTTTATTTTACATAATTAAAACATTATTAAATGGGGAAGAGTCGACGTTTCGGAGGGAAGCTCCTTCTTCTCCGGGACAGAAGAGGCAACAAGACTGTCCATGGCCTTTATGGACTCACCTTGTTGACGTAATCTTGTGTATTCGCACCACCTGGCGTTCGTCGATGAGTCACGTTCTGGAAGGTTCGTATATATATATATATATGCTGGAAGAAAGGGGTTCGGGCGACCGCGAAATTAAATAGGTACTAACAAAAAATGAGGCAGACAACGAATATGTAGGGAGTAGAAAAAGGGGGAGTTATTTATTTACTGGTGGAAAGTTACGGGGGAAGTCAACGTTGCGGCGGAAGCTCCGCCTTCGTCAGGACTGAAGAATGACAAATGACACTTGGAGTTTTATACAGTGCTACAATGACGTCACAATCGGGGGTCCCGCCACCTGGCTCCCGTCAGCAGGTCAGGTACAAGGAAGTGGTTGAGTCATGTCCGGTGGAGAGGTCATCGTGCGGGTGGTGGGATGGAATCCAAGGGCTGTGGACTGTTGTTCTGCAAAGAAAAGGGGAACAAGCAGCAGTACACTATCTAAGCAGATGAGTTTCTTATTGTTGACAGTACACCAGGGTCCTCGTTTATGATAGATTGGAATTTGTAGATAAGGTAAGATTCGCGCTGTTGTCGGCACCGGTCGGAACTGAAGTTTGTTTGAAGAAGGAAAATTGAAACATCGTTAATTGAATGCCCTGGCTGGCTAAAATGGCGTGAAACTGGAAGATTCGGTTTTTTCGTCACGTCCGATCGGTGATTGTTAAATCTGATTCTGAATGCGGTTTTTGTCTGGCCCACGTACTGTGCTTGGCATGCGTTACATTGAAGGAGATAGATAACGTTGGACGAATTACAGTCTAGGTTTGCGCGCGTCTACAGGCGCGCACGCAATCTGCTAGATAGCTTAGTTTATTCTAAAATCAACGAACCAAATGATTCACCAATGGGTTGTCACCCATGTGAAGGCCGCAGATGTCAAATATGCAAATCAATGCAAAATACCACCATAGCCGAAAGTACTAGTTCTCACTTCAGAGTGACAATTCAAGCGTGCCACAATCCCAGCTGTGGACGGCCGTTTCGAGCTTTTTCGCTCTCATCGGCACAGTGTAGGGATGTGACACGCTCTTGGGTCGGCACAAACACTGTCCAAGGTAAATATAGATGGTAGCCAAGCTTGCATTGGCCACCACGTCTTCAAGGGCGGCCATGATAAAGACCGTCAGCGCCATCCATCCGTTGCGGGACAAACTAAAAATTCCGTCATAATAACGTCACCTGGTACGTCACCATTACGTACAGCGCGGGGCGAGCGCTCGCGCTGCGCGTGCGTTCCATCCCGATGTCGAGCCGCGGAATGTCAGAACCGCTGCTGAAAGCAAATCCAAGAGCACAAACTCAAACAATTTGTAAACAGAGAAGAATCAACACTAGCTACATGCGTGCAACAAAGGACACAGGAGACCAGGTGGGGTCTTGCTCTCTTTTATCACAGGTAAATTCGCCATGCCGTTGTAAACAGAATAAATACCCACATGAGACAATTGATGTTCTGAGGCTGGAACACAGATACTTTTCAGTGACTTCCATCTTTCATCATAAGTACCCACGACAGAATACTGCGCAAAATAACCAGTATGACAGTCCATGTACTGAATAAGCACGAAAGGATAATGTACAAATTCCAGCAAACACAGGTGGGGCCCAGGACCTTAATGTCCAATGCATGCTGCTATAGCTGTCCTCATGTACATCTGGAACTTTCCACATATCTCTCGTACAAAGAAGGTGGAAGTGAAGATATTTGCACTTGAAGATCACATTATATGATATTTGCATACTGTGTGGTGCTATGTCTGCCCACAGTTTTTGGCACTGTAACGAACGCTATGGGGGAATAAGAAGGCACAAATCCATTAGCTCATTTTAGAAGTCTGTGAAACTTTATCTTGCAAAACAGGCACAACAGTATCAGCTTCCAGCAATGACAACCTTGTTTAGTGTGTACACACCCTGCTGATGACTACTTCTACATTGATTACAACAGCATTTTTGTATTATAGGAATGTCAAAGCATCGACACTGTTCTGTGCTTCTGCTATTTTGTGCACATTTTGCCATGTGGTGTAGATTTGCAAGCTGCACAAGGTGCTTAGCCGTGCACATAACTGCTCTTACATACTTGCACACAACTACTGAACTCAGCGCAGGATTCAAAATATAAAATGACCTGCTAGGGATCTATGTACACAGGTATATGCACTTAATACATATCAAAGAATAGGCAAACTGCTGAAGATTCAAAATAGAAAATGTATGCTAGGTATCTATTTACACAGGTGTACGAACACTAAACATATAAATAATTGGCAGCACAGACTACTGAACTCTGCATGGCTGTCAAAATACAAATAACACAGTAAGGAACTATGTGCAAAAGTGCACTTTCACAAATCGTATGCTTCACAGGAATGAAAGAATTACAAGAGATCATGTGCAATCTAGGTTACAACTGAAAGCACTGGATAGGCAACAGAACCATGCATATCCCTTTGCATGGAAAGAAAACTTCTGGTTACATCACAACAACGTGCAGAGATTACGAACTTAGTCTCGCTGCCTGCTGCAGTGCCTTCTGACGTAACGTACTACTTCGTACTTCCTCATTCCTTTCTCGTGCAAACCAGAACAGTCGTACCCTCAGAAAAAAGTGAAATAGATCATCATACACGGATGAAAAACACAAACTCAATGTCTTTGGCACAAGCATGTCCAACGCTTCACACAGCTTGGACCTGACCCCTTGGGAGGTGAGGAATGTCTTAACGTTGGCTTTGAAGACTTCCTCACACGCACCCACAAACGTCGCAAAGGGAGGAAGAGGAACCGACAGCTCCAAAGTCAGTACTGTCCACATTCTTGACACTCAAATAAAGCAATAGCTGGCTACTGTCCTGAAATGAGGCATTCCCCCGAGGAATGTCCCAAGTTGGACTTGGTGGTTTGAAATTGAAAAGACGACGATGAAGAAGAAAACGGCTATGAACAGTCACAAAGCGCGCAGTCAACGTACAGCAAACTCGTAGCTAACAACATGGAGAGCGACAGGAACCGGAAGAGTACTCGGCTCTGTCTATACTCTTACGTATTACAGTCAGACCGCGCGAATTGCTACATTAAAAACAAGCATATTGTATTAGTACAGACATTATTCGCGCCTCCGATTAAATTATTTGTTTACCTTCGTAGTTTGCCCCTCAAGAACCACGCTCGCATGCGTATCATGAAGGGCGCAGGGTTGCTAACACAGATTTCGTATTTTTTCCCGCTTTCGCTACCATTTATATTTATCTTGCACTGTCTCTGCAAGACATTAATGTTCCAGGGTGTTAGTAACTCCTCTGGAGGCCGCAGTGCAAAGCCAGTAAGTACAGATACAAATACGAAAATGAGCGAATGCTCCATGGCTGCACGTGAGGTATATGTTTACAATTCAAGCATGCCACAATCCCAGCTGTGGACGGCCGTTTTGTATTGCCAACTGTAGGATGGGACAAGCGTAAGGTTGCCCACATCACGGTTAAAAAATAGTACTGCCCTCGCCCTAAAAACGAAGAGCAGGCACGCACTACATTGTCTCCCTTCACGGCGATCATTAGAACGCCGATCTGAAGGGAGACGGCCGTTTCGAGCTTCTTGGCTCTCATCGGCACAGCGTAGGGATGTGACACGCTCTTGGGTCGGCACAAACACTGTGTCTCTGCAAGACATCAATGTTCCAGGGTGTTAGCAACACCTCTGGAGGCCGCAGTGCAAAGCCAGTAAGTACAGATACAAATATAAAAATGAGCGAATGCTTCATGGCTGCACGTGAGGCATATGTTTACAATGTTTACAATCGGAATCGTGAATACGGAAGCAATCGCGTGTTACGTGACCCTCTGACGTCATCTGCTCAAACGTTGCTTGCCTTCGTTCTGCTGATGAGGCCCAAGAAGGCCGAAACAGCTTTCCAGTACTGGCATGGCGACGTTTTACTTACAAACATATGCTATACCCGTCAAACATGCAAAAAAGCTCCGGCTATTTTTCCCTAGGTATTCTTTTCACTGGCTTTGCACTGGGCTTTCAGTGGTGAGTTAGCTCACCCTGACGCACTCTGAGAAAAAAAGGAGTTGAAAGGGAGTTTAAGCCAAAGTTACACCCCCTGGACGTTCTTGGCTCGCTTCCAAGTCGCCGCGCCGCTGCATTTTTTCTGTTTACATTAATCTCTTTATTCTTTACTCCCGTTACTTAGGTATTTGCGTTGGGAAAAGTGAGAGGGACGAGAAACGCGGAGCGTGTACTTTAACGCGCGTAAAACGTAACGAAAGGTTTGTGGTTATTCCTACTTTTGGAGACAGAGCGCTTTGAAAGAGACTGACAAAAGAAAGGTGGAGCCTATCCTTTGGGTACTTGTGTTACAAAAGGTTACAAAGGCTGTACGTTTTATGTATCCATGTCTGCAAGTGAAGTAGCAGGAAAGTCACTCGTGTTATAACTGTTTTAAAGCGCCCGGTTTCGAACGATTAAGGAAACAGCCCCGTATCATTAACCTTAGTCATGATTCAGTGTTTACATAATCACTAGTTTTGCATTACACCTTGTCACAGTTTTTTTATTTTTCGACTACTGTAACAGACTGCACATGGTATTGCTGCACAAGTTTGTTCAGTGACCAATAGCTCTTTTCTGCACATTTGAAAGTCACCTGTACGCGTTTTAATAGTCTCAGCACACAGCGAAGCCTGTAAAACAGAAAGGTGTTTTCATTGAAGATCACAGTCTGCAGTCAAGTTTGCAGCCTGTGAATTATCCTGCTGGCACGACATTATGCTCAATATGAATGCAACTTATGATGCAATGTGTAACTGAATCAACACAAATGTAAAGGGAAACGAAATGCAATAATGCAAGGTTCATACAAAGAAAGTGTAAGTGCTGAGTATGAAATTTTTATACTCATCATGGTGATGCGTGCAATCAGTGGCAGGGAGCAAAACTTTGTTGGTAGGCAAAACAGTGAACAGCATTACAACGAATAAAGTAACAAGCAAATAATAACACGCTTAGATGTGCAGCAAAAATAACAATTATTATGTCCGACCCTTTCAGCCAAGTTATGGTATGAGATAGGCTTACAAGAATAAATTAATATGTTTCACAACAGCAGCTACATTCGAACAAGGCTACAGCCTGCGCAACAGTGTATTATACATTTGGAGTACCCTAATCCTGCTCGTACATTTCGAAGTGTGGGACTACCTCATTGATGCTACTATACTCGTACAAGTCCATAGCACTGTACTCTGGATGCTGTCCTGGGGGTAGAAGGCTGTACACACTTGAGCCTTGCAGCTCATAAATGTGCCTATGTTCATTGAACTGGAGCGTGTCGAAGAACTGAACAAGAATCAAAAGTGTTCCGCTGTGAACTAACATTAGAAACACTTGCGTAAAGACGGGAGCCTCTTCTTCCCAACCAACACAGTACATATCACCAACTCTGTACGCAATAGCGTCAAGGCTTGCTGATTGCACACTCTCAAAGCTTGCGCCTTGAACGAGAGTATCTGGGGGGTTCTGATGACAGCATACATTTCTGAGTGCCGGTCACAAGTGGTTTTGCAAAAATTGGTGCAGAGAATTCATAGCACTGGAGCAGTTATCCTCTGTTCGACATTGGTTTGCAAATGTTGACAAATGATTTAGACTTTGTAGCGATGTTCTTGAAGTATGAATGCTTAGATTCAAATTTCATGCTCCAAAACATTCGTGGTGGACCATACATGCGCATAAACCGAGGATAATGCACAAGGAAGTGCATCTTCGGAATCAGCTTCTTGTCCGGGAAGACCTCCATAAACTTTTTCAGGAAGGCTTCAATCTCAACTTCGAGGTATGTAGTGCTTTCTTTCGAAACTTTGCCCGCCAGGATAATATCAACGATACGCCGGTACTGCAAATATACTGCCCAGGCTGGGTTCCCTTCAGGCACCAGATGACCAATCATCTGCGGAAGCAAGCGAAAGAAACACCATTTTTGACATGCCGTACCTCGGAGGCTACCGGTTGGAGTCAAAAAAGATGCTGGCAGCGGAGCAGCCTTTGATTTCGAGTAATGAAAGCCATATTTAAATGTGCTTACAATACCGAGGCTGGTGGCAGTGATTACTTCTGACACCGCAAGTGACTTCAGCACATGCTTGAGGACAAACGCAATGCCACCTTCTAGGATGTCATGCATCGCATCCGGTAACAGCTGTTGTGTGACATCGAAGCCTGGAATTTGTAGCAGCGGTGACCTCGCAGTCACGCCACAAATCTTTGACTTTGTGCTGTCAGCCTCAACAGCAGCAACATGCTCTTCATGTGCAGGTGCTGTACGTACATTGCAGTCACGTTCGCTCATAACCTCATTTATTCGTTTGGAGTCAGTCAAGCAAAACCTGCAGAAAAGTCCACTTCCGAACGAGCTGCTGAAGCCACCAATACGATTCAGTGAGAGGTTGTCACCAACGATGCCCAAAAAGAAAATTTTGAGCCGTTTTGTTGCCCCTTCACAAACAACTTCAATCCATCCCACCTTCATGCAGCTTCATAATGTCTTTGATAAGTGGGTCAAGTACCTTTTCGATCCCGAATGTTTTAACATGCGCGTACTTGACTAGCATAACCAGGTGGATGGCACTGAGCCTTGATCGATACTTTGGGTGCAAGTTGAGTACTGACAAATACGCAGCAAGAATCTCATGTACACGGGTGGCTGATCCAAGGGGATTGACAACTTCCAGCTCATCTGTGTACAAAACAATGATGATTGTCTCCACATCAGTACTGTGTAAGATTGCTTTCTCCCTCACATAGTCACCATCGATGACATCGGTGAGGACATCATGGCTTCTAGGCTCGTGACATGTGCCCAGCACATTGTCGACTGCATCATCAGAAGTAAGCATACTTTTCAGAACATTGCCAATGAGTACATAGTACAAAGTGTGACGTTGGGGGACTCCACTGATACGGAGCTCTTGAAGCCCTGTGTACGGCAGTGATTCCTTAACATATTTTGTGTACATGTGATTGCTCTTGATTGGTGACCACAACATATCCAAGAAGTCAGTTGAGAGGAGGGTCACAAGCTGATCGTACACATCTCGTTGAATGTCTTCCGCTGCAAGATCTCTTAAACGACGTTGGAAAAAACCAAGAAAGAGTTGCAGAAAGATCCGGAAGTCATCGAATAGGTTCATCATTACGGTCCGTGGCACGATGTTCCTCTACTGTTGATTCCGCACTGAACGAGGAAGAATGTGGCGGTGCACCGCTCGTTTGCGCTTCTTCACCGACTTCCATGCTGTAATCAAAGTTAGCTCTCGCATCATCATCCATACCACCATGCTCATGTCCTTCGTAAAGATGTCCTTCGTATCCATGCGATGGTCGCGTTTGACATGCGTCATCAAGGTCCTGTACTTTTGAAACATTCGTGAGCAGCCCTGAAGGCCGCAAGTAACGTGGAAACCAGGTTTGTGTGAATGGACTACACCAATATGACGCAAGACATCTTTATAGTCCGGAGCAAAGAACGGACACTTAGAACAATAGAAGACAGGCATCCTTGTCGAAGCATGCAAAAAGTAACACGGTTACGACGGCTTTCCACGAAAGAACAGGATAAACAGGGGCTTTCGGCTTCGGCCAGCGCCCGATGCTGGCTTCAACTACGGCTTGAAGGCCAATACCAACGTACAAGACGAATAATTTATTCTTAAACTTAATGTATGATTGTTGTAAGGAAACAAATACCGGATAGGAGGAAGTAACAAATTTTTGGTGAAAATGTTTGCGGTACTTTTAAAACAGACTGTTGGAACTCAAGGAGAGACAAAGAGAACCGGCTGGTTTGACGGCGAGAGCCCAACTGATTTATTTTCCGCGGCTACGCGGGCGCGAGGTGATGAACGAGGATGATGATAGCACCGCTGGGGCTGCTACATGGCTCCCCCCTCAGCGTAGCGGTTGATGAGATGAAGGTAGCGGAGAGGCCCAGCGGACACGTCGTTGAGGGGTGTGGCGGGGGGAAGTACTGGGGAGGATTGGGGAATCAACAGTCTGTGGTAGGAGCCGGGGCGCGTCGACTTCGTCGTCCAGGAAAGCCGGTTTGAGTCGGTCGAGCAAGACCGTTTCCGTGCGTTTGGCTATTTGGACTGTGAAGACTGTGAAGTGCTTAGGGCCACGGGACACGACCAGAAAGGGTCCGTCGTACGGGGCCTGGAGGGGCTTGCGCACCCCGTCGTGTCTGACAAAGACGTGGGTAGCCGTCTGCAGGAGAGGGTGCTGGTAAGACGGGCGGGCGCTAGATCGGGGGGGGGGGGGGGGCTGGAGGTCGGCGAGGCAGGACCGTAGTCGCTCGACATAGGAAGTTATGTCGACTGGAGTAGTCGGGGCAGCAGGTGGGAAGAAGGCGCCGGGAATACGGAGCGTGGCCCGTAGACAAGCTCAGCAGGGGTACATTGGAGGTCCTGCTTGATGGTTGTTCGTAGCGACAGCAGTATGAGAGGCAGGGCTTCTGTCCAAGGGCTTCAGTGGAAGCGCTCTACCATTCCGTTAGCTTGGGGGTGGTATGCCGTGGTACGGGTCTGGTGTCCGCCCAGTAGGGCGGAGAGCTCGGCAAAAAGACGGGACTCGAACTGCCTGCCTCGATCCGTTGTAATGGTAGCGGGCGCGCCGAATCGGGCGACCCATGTCTGCACGAAGGCAGCTGCTACCGTAGTACCGGAGATTTCAACAATAGGCGTGGCCTCAAGCCATCGAGAGAACCTGTCGATCATCGTGAGGACATAGCGGAATCCGTTTGATGGAGGCAGAGGGCCGACGAGGTCAAGATGTATGTGCGCGAAACGGATGTCCGGTTCAAGGAATCGACCGGGGTTCGAAGTCGTGTGCCGGGTGACTTTGGACTTCTGGCAAGCCTGACAGGAGCGAACCCAGCGCTTGACGTCGCAGCGCATACCAGGCCAGACGTAACGGGAAGAAATTAGCTGTTGCGTGGCCCGGATACCGGGGTGCGCCACAGAATGGAGGTGATCAAACACCGAGCGGCGTACTGCAGGTGGTAGGAATGGTCGAGGAGTGCCACGGGAAACGTCGCAGCGGATTGGGGTATGAGCTTTGGGAAGGTTACGTCCTCAAGAATCAAGCTTGTCGACGCCGCCGACCGCAGCGACTTCAGTTCTTCGTGTTGGGCTTGAAGTTCGGGTAGCTGGTCAAGTGCAGGCGGCGCGGACGCAAGGGCGGAGAGATCTATGTCAACGCGGCTGAGGGCGTCGGCAACGGGGTTGAGGGGGCCGGAGATGTGGCGGATGTCTGAGGTGAACTCTGCGATAAAGGCAAGATGTCGTTGCTCACGACCGCAGTAGTTGGCTCCGGAAGAACGGAATGCGTAGACGAGCGGTTTGTGGTCCGTAAAAATTGAAAAAGCGCGGCCTTCGAGGAAATGTCTGAAGTGCTTGACGCTAAGGTAAATTGCGAGTAGCTCCCGACTGAACGTACTATAGCGCGTTTCCGGTGGACGCAACTTGCGGGAGAAGAATCCCAGGGGCTGCCATGATCCAGAATCGCCTGATGTCCTCTGCTGGAGGACCGCGCCTACAGCTGTGGAGGAAGCGTCCACCATGAGGGCGGTTGGTGCGCCATGTACCGGGTGCACCAGCACGGTGGCGTTAGCAAGAGCTTCCTTGATGTTGGCGAATGCTGCAGAAGTGTCAGCGGTCCAGGACAGAGACGAGGTGGCGGAGCGCTTGATGGCCAGGAATGATTCGAGTGGTCTTAATATATCCGCACAGTGCGGGATGAAGCGGCGGTAGAAGTTTGTCATCCCCAAAAATGTCCGTAGCTGCTGCAAGTTGGCGGGTTGCGGAAAATCTATGATCGCTCGGACTTTGGATGGTAGAGGAGAAATGCTAGCCGAGGAAATGTGATGGCCCAGGAAGTCCAATTCGGGAACGCCGAACTCGCTCTTGTTAACGTTGATTATTATGCCGAAATCGATGAGGCGGGAAAAGAGCTGGCGCAGGTCGGCGTCGTGCTGTTCGGGTGTTGGACTGGCCACAAGAATGTCGTCGATGTAGGCATGGACATTCTGCAGGCCACGGATGACACGATCAATGAACCGTTGGAACGATTGGGCTGTATTACGAAGGTCAAATGGCATCCGTGGAAATTCGAAGAGCCCGAAAGGGGTCGTTATGGCCGTTTTTGGGATATCTGCCTCGGCAACGGGGATCTGATGGTATGCCCGTATGAGGTCCACCTTCGAGAATATAGTAGCGCCATGTAAGGATGCTGTAAACATGGGGGATGGGGTACTGGTCGGGGATGGTAACGCGATTTAAGACTCTGTAGTCCCCGCAGGGGCGCCAGTCGCCGGTCTTCTTAGGCACCATGTGCAGCGCCGAGGCACAGCTGCTGGAGGATGGGCGGATGATTCCCATTTCCAGCATGTGGTCGAACTCCGCGTGTGCAATGGCCATCTTCTCCGGCGGAAGACGGCGGGGACGAGTGAAGACCGGGGGACCAGTGGTCTCGATATGCTGAACCACGCAGTGTTTCACGGGCTGGGTCCAGTCAGGAGGGCGAGTTAGCTGCGGGAAGTCCCTCAAGATGGCGAGGAAGGGGTTGCTTGAGTCTTGGTAGAAGGCAATTCGAAGCGATTGCAAGGACGAACGTATGCCCGACACAGTGAGGCTGGTGGAGGAGTCTATGAGTTTGCGCCGCCGCATATTTTATTTTATTTTATTTGAAAGATACTGCCGGCCATCTCTTGATGGCCATGGCAGATGAGGTGAGTACACTACATACAACACATACAACATACGGCTATAGACAGTGCAAATGACAAGTGTTAAACATCTGAAGTCAAGAAAGAAAGTTAGTCTACAAGACCTTGTAAAAACCGGGTTGGTGATGAAATTTGTGTAAGACAAGAGGGCAATTTGTTCCATTCTCGTACAGTGCGAGGAAAAAAAGAAAATTTAAAGACATCTTTATTGCAACGAAACTCACGGATTAATTTACTATGTTTCAGTCTTGTGGATCGGCTCGAATTTTAAGTTAAGTAATCGCAGAACTTGAGCCCATTAGTACCGCTAACTATATCGTGCAAAAACTTGAGACGCCGAATTTTCCTTCGTTGAGCCAAGGTTGGCAAACCAGATTTAGCATAGAGTGAAGTCGAAGATGTGTGCTGACCATATGCATTATATATAAATCGAAGGGCTTTTTTCTGCACAGATTCTAGCATGTTAGTATGCGTCTGTACGTAGGGATCCCAAAGAATATCCGCGTACTCTAAAATTGGCCGCACTAGCGTAGTGTAAGCCGTCAGCTTCGTTGCAGACGTACAGTGGCGCATCGTCCTCCTCAGTGACCAAAGTTTACGGGATGCTTTGGTAGCAACTTGTTCAACATGCTCGGCCCAGCTTAGGTTTGATACTATTGATACACCAAGGTCTTTTTGGTTCTCCACTTTACTCAACACAGTAGTGTTAATGCTATACGGAAAGGACAATGACGTTTTCTTCGTTGTAACACACATGAACACGCACTTTTTCACATTGAGCTCCATCTGCCACATTTCACACCACGTAACAATAGATTGCAGACAGTTGTTTAATTTGACTGGTCGTTAGTAGCGTTTATACTAGAATACAAAATGCAATCATCAGCAAAGAAACGACACTGGATTCCCGGAATGGCGATGCAGAGGTCATTTATAAAAATTAGAAACAACAACGGTCCAAGCACGGACCCCTGTGGTACTCCGGAGAGAACTGCCAAGGAATGCGAATGGGCTCCACCAACACTCACGAACTGTTTACGATTAGTAAGATAGGAGTGAAACCATTGCAGTATACGATCATTACTTATTGTGTTTTTCAATTTACACAACAGCTTAGTGTGCGAAACTCTGTCGAATGCCTTTGATAGATCTAAAAACACAACGTCCGTTTGACCACCTTTGTCTGCAACAGAGACAAAGTCATGAACTATGTGTACAAGTTGCGTAACTGTTGAGTAACCTCGCCTAAAGCCGTGCTGCTCTTTCACCAAGAAATCACTTTCTTCCAAAACGCTAATTATGTGTTTAAAGACAATATGTTCCAGAACTTTGCTACTAGTACTTAGTAGTGATACGACCCTGTAGTTAGTAATGTTTGATTTATCACCGCTTTTAAATATTGGTACCACTTTGGCTACCTTCCAGTCAGACGGTATTCCAGTCCGACGGGATATCGACAAGGAGATGGTGGTGGGTAAGGAAATCGGCTCCGATAATGGGTTGGGTTACGTCAGCCACGAGAAAAATCCACCGGAAGGTGCGTCGGAGGCCGAGGTTTAGGGTGAGCGACCGCTGGGCATAGACCGGGATTCGGGAACCGTTCACTGCAGTAAGGGAATACAAGGATTGTTGTCGACGGTCTGTACGGCTTAAGGGGATTACGCTGACTTCCGCCCTAGTGTCAATCAGGAAACATCGGGCAGAAGCTTGCTCGCGGACGTAGAAGAAGCGACTGGGGTAAGAGCCTGGGCCATTGGTCTCCATCAATGGTCCGCCGACTGGTTTCCCTGTTGTTGCCATGAGAAAGGTAGGAAACAGTGGTGTGCGTCAGCACCGAAGCGGCTGTGGTACCAGCACATTGCAGGACAGCGGTCTCGGCTGGCGGAACGGTTGGTGGAAGGGGACCGTCTTGTCCTGCGGCCACTTCGGTCGTGGGAAGCGGCTATGACAGCGGCCAGGGAGCGGAACTCGCGACAAAGGTCGTCAATGGTGGACTGCGGGGGGGGCTGGCGCGGTTGAGGTCGGGTGGGTTCCGAAGGGGGCAATGCAGGGAACACAGCAGCTACAGCTGGATTGGCCACCTCCATAACCGCGTCAGCAAGAGTGGCCAGCTGGTCGAGAGTCATGTCAGCCGCTGTGGCCAGGACCATTTGTACATTCTGCGGGAGTCGCTGAAGAAAGAGCTCACGCAGAAGGGCATCGTCCACGGAAGCTGATTGATCGCCGAGCAGCTGTCGCATGCGCCGCAGTAATTGAGAGGGCCTGCGATCACCGAGCTCTTTTGTCGAGAGAAGCTGTTGCAGGCGTGACCGGCTTGATAATGTCGTTCGCTGGAGAAGAGCCTTCTTTAGCTGGTCATATGGCGTAGAAGGGGAAGGACTTGCCAGTATGTCGTAGACTTCATTCGCAGCAGAGGGAGTAAGGGAAAAATGACATGGTAAAACTTGCTCCTGTTGTGCGGTTATGCCAGCCAAGTTAAATTGCGCCTCAGTTTGGAGAAACCACACAGCTCGGTTGCGGTCGAAATACGGGGGCAGCTTCACGGCGACGGCAGCCAGTGAAGACGTCGGGGATGGAGCAGAGCTGGCTTGCGGGTCCCCGAGAGGCATGGCGGAGCACGGGCCAAGGTTCTAGAATGTTCGGTCACGGAACGTCCGGGTCACCAGTTGTTGGGACTCAAGGAGGGACAAAGAGAACCGGCTGGTTTGACGGCGAGAGCCTAACTGATTTATTTTCCGCGGCTACGCGGGCGCGAGATGATGAACGAGGATGATGATGGCACCGCTGGGGCTGCTACAAGACGATTATTCTTCATCCAATCCAGTCGCATCCAAGTCAAGCCAAACTGCCCAAGCAGCCAGCTATTCGGTCGTCGCCAGGTGGCCAGGTCGTCGCCCTCACTCACCACTTTTTATCGGCGTCTCAACAGCGTTCTTCACGTTGCGTCCGCGTCTCGCGTTCTGTTTTTCGGGTGTCTGTTTGTTCTTATATTAGTTGGTGGTGGCAGTTCGCAATCCGTTGCAATCGGGACAACGAACACAGCGGAACCTCTTAACTTTCAAGAACCGTAAAAACGTAATCTGCATTTCCGGCGATCTTGGCATTAACGACGTCAGGGCTGCGTTTCTGAGGTCTGAACTCGGACGAAGCGTGGACGCCTGTTCCTCGATCATTATACAGGTATGAAAAATTGTTCCATACATCAGAGTGTGTTTGAAGATTGTCATGTGTCGCGATCGCGCGATATTCAGCACGTTCGGCGTCATTACTTAATATTGTGATCGTCTCCTTAAAGCGGTACAACAAGACAATTGAATATTTTGTGGATATGGAGGACGGCGACCACGTTGAAAACTTTGACAAGCTCATCATTCAACTTAAAGAGGATGAAGATGATGCCTCCGAGCCGATTCATGTTGTAATGTGAGTGGTCTCATATCGCCAATTATGACAGATTGGTGACCTGCACAAGGGTGGCTCCATGATTTTTCTGAGAGAGAGAGGGATCCGCTATAGACAAGGTGCACGCTGGGATGTGTCCTAGAACCCCATGTTAAGTCGAGAATTTATGGAGGTTTGGACACCTGGATTCCACAATAGATCCACGCCTGCACCTGCATTTTTTTTCTTTCGAAATAGCGTTCAAGCTGCAGTGTGGTCCTTACTTATTCTTATCCAACATTTCTTTGTTGTATGGCCCATGTAGATCATATTTCCGGCAGTGTAATGTCAGTCTACTCGGAATCCTTGGAAATTTTGTTTGAATTTCTCATTTGAGCATTTTTCTATATGTTTTCTAATTATTATTTTGCGTTTCCCGTTGGTACTTCAACACTACTACAAGTGAGACTATCACGGTAGACAGAACCTTGAGCCTGAGGACGAATACAGAGAGACAACCACACGGATCCGTGTGGTTGTCTCTCTGTGTTCGTCCTCAGGCTCAAGGTGCCGCCTACCATGAACGTTCACCATCTTGCCGGAATTTTCTCTGTTATCTCTGCAGAAGTGAGACTATGTTTATGTTAATTTGTGGACACTTCTTCGTTTAGTGAGCCCACTATAAGGCAGGGCACGGGGCCCTACAGGATCCCTCTGCCGACGTATGATGTTCTTCAATCCATTCAGCAACTGCAGCACGGTGATAGCGTTCCTACAGAGCTCCGCGACAGAATTGTTAAATGGTTGCATGCTGATATCCTGCGGTATGACCTGTGAGTCTTTTTGGTAACAGTGATCAGCCCAGCCATTATTATCCTGCAGTGCTTTTCTAAATAAGAGATACACTTCAACACAGGTATCCTGCTCGGAAGAATCTGTACTATGAGGCAGCAAGGCAATTGGTGTTCACGCACCCACAGCTGAAGGACGCTGCCGGGAGTGGCTTTGTACGTACACTGCCATGCTATCTTTTTATCTTTCACACTGCCGATTAACAGGTCCTGTGCTGTAAGCTCTAAATTTGTGATTCTGCTAATTTCAACCCACCCTCTCGAGACCCTAAAGGGAAGACACCACCAGGGTCCAACGAAGCGAGACGATATTTTCGGCCGATGGTAAGATTCAGGCATTGGTGCCTCATTGCGGCTTCCAATATCATCTGGCATTTTCTCACCCGCAGTTTTTACTTGGTGAGCCGTTTTACATTTAAAATTCACGTTATTTACGTTTAGTTTTACGTTTTATTTTTGCAGGGTACTTAGCGTGTTTGTATGAGGCAGTTTGTTGCTCGAATTCACAGCTCATTGTCTTGTCTGCAAGCCTGCTGTTGAGGGCAAAAATTGAGGTGAAAAAATAATAAGGCCTTAGCATCACCATGAGGCAAAGGTTCTCAGACTGGTTCACTAGGACCACTCTCCTGGGTTCCTGTGGGGGGCTTCACCTCCACCCCTGGGATCTTTAAGAAGAAATATTGTGCTTTATATTGTTCCCTCCAGTGTGGCAGTTGTATCATACCAAATGAGTCTTGTATGTTTCTAAATGTTGGTAATTCTCTCATGATGCACTCTGCATACAACATAAAGCCTCCTCACGGGACACGCAGGTGATGGCAGAGCTTCACTCAGGTCGCTGTCACAATCGTCAAATACAAAGAGCGCGGCGGACGTCTTTCCGCGTCTACGCAATAGGCCAGGTTGAAGAATAAGGTCACAGCAAATGAGGTCTCGCTAGACAAGCATCAATGTGAAGATTTCGAACACATGCACCGCACAATTACTTTGCACATCCGTTCTTCATCAGACAAATATTGGAAGGTGAAAGTTGACAGCAAAATCTTGCCGTAAAGCTTTTGGCAAGATGGGAAGTAGTTGGAGCGTGCAGTAACGTAAGTACAGTAGTTAACTGCTTGAATAATAGTTTAACTAGTACTTCTTACTACACTTCTGCAAGTAGTTGAAAACAACTTTCGAACTACAATAACATACAATAACGTAGCTAACCAGAGCTCATCATTGGTATCTAGATATTTTGCGCTTGTGAAAGGTTCCCTGAGTGGAAAACATTTGGGAACCTGTTATCCAAAGCTATCTTAAGCTATCTATATTAAGTTTGTTGTAGTTGCAGAATAACCACGGATCAATACAGGAGGTGCCAGAAAATGGGGACGCATTTTCTGAGAGGAAGCTATGGCTCAGGACCGCAAAGCCCACAGTGTTGGCAGTTATAGCGAAGTACCCGTCACTGGCAACCACGAGTGGTGTGGGTATTCGAGCATCGTGACTGACGTCATGCAAAGGCTGGTGATACTTTGTGCTGGTAGTTACCAACTCTTCTTTGATTACTTTCAAATTCCTGATGAGTTCAAGCGCCACACTGGTAAAGATGCTGAGAATGAGCTCCTGTCTTTCATCAACACAAATGGAGAAACAATCATGAAGCTTACGAGAAGACGAAAAGCTGCCGCTAGAGTGATCCTGCTAGTGAATGAGAAACTCTCAAATGCTCCAACTCTTCAAGAACAGCGGTGTTGGTATACTGCTTGCAGGGGCAAATTTGGTGGGCTGGTGGGGAATACTTAAGTACTCACTTCCATTGCTGGATGGTTGGGCTGGTGTTAACGTTGTTCTTGTAAGGGGTTGCCTCTACTGCATTGTATTCTCTGATATCAGCACCAGTTATA
This sequence comes from Ornithodoros turicata, assembly GCF_037126465.1. Taxonomy (NCBI): domain Eukaryota; kingdom Metazoa; phylum Arthropoda; class Arachnida; order Ixodida; family Argasidae; genus Ornithodoros; species Ornithodoros turicata. Next base: position 140,673,307 of record NC_088201.1, read on the forward strand.
ATCCATTCATCCGCCGGGACTGCACATGTTATTAAAAGCTGAGAAGCCTTGTTTTTTATTGTTGTGTAGCCGGCGTGGACGAGGTTAGAGTTTTTAATAGAATTACCACCAGTGCCAGCATTAGAACGTTTCCTTTATTTTCAGACAGTTCGCTTCACACAGAGAGTGTTAAAAGAAAACCGGAGTCTTTGTGTGCAGTACTTGAGTTGCAAACAGACAAACTGTGGTACTTGTTGTGTGTAAGCCGTGGAGGTTTAGAGCTTAACCCAGTTTTTCCCCAAATTTGCACCCTAAGTTGAAGCCCGCTTGTCTCGGGTTATCGCGTAACTATTACCCGCGAAACTGCACCTGAGCTAGACACCTCAAGGCGTCGACATGCCATCATTCATAAAATGTGCAGTTGATTACCTCTAAAACTTTGAATGAGCGGCGCGGCGAGCGTTAATTAAAAAATAAAGCCCCATTTCTCCCCGGGTTTGCAGGAATTTTTAACATGAGGGTATTGGCCCAATTTTAACCGCGGAATCTGAAAAAGAAATAAACAAATGAAACGAGAAAACTTAACGGCCTAGGTGCAGCACCTGTTTGTAACTCAGGTAGCAGGAAAGCAGCAACCGTGTTGCTTGTATTGTCTCTTTATGAAGTGATCTGTCTCTGTTAAAAAATCACTACTTTCAACTATAACTGCTGCTGTAGCCTCAACAGGGTATCATTGTTTCAGACTTCTATTCGATTGTTGTCACCCATGGGCTTGCTCACCTTCTAAAGGACACTGCATCTGACCTGTTCACTTCAGTAAGTGCATACATTTTTGTTTAGCGTGTTCCAGTACACACTTCCCAGTGCAGTGTTGCAGTTATCTCGTGTGTGGCATACCAGGCAGGAGCAAAACAGTAATTCCATTACTCTGATTTCCTCACCCTTGTTTCAATGCATATACGCAGAGCGAAAATGCTGTCTACCCGACGGTGGTCACCGAAGACCCATTCAAGACTGACCCATGCAGCGTCGTAGTGGAGGGGAGCACCTATGCGGCGACAGACACCATTTCGGCCGTATCGATTGCTTTTGAGCTCTACTGGGTATTCAACCTAAAGTATGCACCACCCCTGCGAAGAACCGTTGCAGTCTTTGAATATTTCTTTGGACTCCGCAAGAACAAGAACGGTGTACTTGTGTCACGCGATTTATCTGACATTCAGTCAATGTTGAACACAGTGTAAGTGCACAAGAGAGCATGGACGCAGCGTGTTTTTTTTTTTTTTTTTCAGAAAGAACTTTATAGTATTCGCTGATGCCACTGCAAAGTACAGTATGTTGCATTTTGTTATTTCATGCATTTCATTTCAAGGTAAATGCAAGCAACCATTTACTGTAGTACTATAGAAAGCAGAGGCCCTAGTCAGCCGTGCCTTCCAAATGTTCTAAAGAACCCTACAAAGCATTGTAGTAGTTGCGCGGAATGTTTTAATATGTTTTGAGTTGCCTTCTTTATCGAAGTGTTCTGCGCTATTGTTATGAGCGGGAACACCACTGAAAAGTTTCATTGAGAGACTGCTATACTAGTCGATATACATTTCCACGCTGATGTATTTTACCGTTGCTTACAACAGTATATAATAAAGATATTCCATGTACCACCCCTTGAACGTTTCAGGGAATTGTTGAGCTTAATTATTAAAAATATCATTATTTTTTAATTGTTTTAAGCAGTAATATTAGTGAGATGCATTAACTCCCCAATGGAGTAAATCTAACCCTACCAAGTGGTTTCCTTCACACCCATATGCAGGGTGTATGAGGAGACCGGTATGGGTGTAAATTAAGCACCTCGCCCCTGGGCGTCTATTTTACACCATGGGCCCCAAGCGTTGTTTTCACTCCCAAAAGGGAGTGATTGCTTGCAGTGTGGGTGTTTGTGCATTTTACCCCCGAAAAGGAGCTTATTTCACTCATTTTTTTCTCAGAGTGATAGAGTCAAATTTCACATCCGATCGCTGCAGAGAGCAACGCGAATCGTACTTGATCTACAAATTTCAATCTCTAATAAATTAGGATAAAGGAGTGCTATCAACTGTAAGAAGCATACCCGGATAACTTTTTTTCTGTGTGCCCTCGGAGTGGCCGCTGCCTCTTTTCTTCTTTTCTTTACAGCTGGACACAGTGACGCTAAGAACACCCCGGACAACAGGTTTTCAACGAGCGCGACCCCAGACCTTTCTGGAACTCCAAGGCTTTGACACGTAATCTCCCCTGCCGATGACCCAGGAACCTTTCGGAATCTTCCAGAACATGACTCACCGACGACTGCCTCGCACTGGAATTGTACCGGCTGTGACGACACTTTTCTAACCTTTTAAAAGACCTTGTACAGAGATTTTCATCTTCGTCCCGAAGAAGGCGGAGCTTCCGCCGAAACATAGACTTCCCCAGACCCTTAGTTTAAATGCCAGCATAATAAATAACTTTCCCCCACTCCCTACTTCAGTCTCTGGTGTTTTTTTTTTCCCTATCTATATACAACATCCTGGCCGTTCGAACCTCCATTTTGTAACGTATATATATATATATATATATATACAAAGTGAAAATAGCCGAAGCTCTCGGTGACGAAGCCGTCACCGTCGAACATTGACGTCTGGCCGAGACTCACTGTTGGCGCCGACCCAAGATCGTGTCACTTCCCCACCCCAGGCTGACGAGCTCCATGTAGAGCGAAACAGCTGAACTTGGCTGGGAGTGCACGATCAAATTGTAAACATATGCTCAACGTGCAGCTACAGAGCTTCGGCGATTTTCACATTGTATATGTACATGCCGTGACATATGACACCCTTGTTTCGATGGTCCTAACGCTGATGGCCATGATAAGACGTAGACGGGAACTCCATCCTGATTGCTCGGACAACGCATCCAGGAACCTGTCGTCTGTTCCTTGGACCAAGGTATCCCCAGACCCATCTTGTGAATGACGAGTACGCCGTGAACCTCAGGCAGCTGGAAAAGACAACTCCACATGATATTTCTTTTTGTTTAGCATCATATCTTGTGGGCATTTGCATACCTGCCAAATCTCCCGCAGTGTTGGGAAGACAATGGCCAGAACAGAAGAACAGACACTATCCCAACCTTGGAGTTCAAAGCCTGTGCATTCCTTCCTTAGTTCCAGGGTCTCCCGCATTTTGAATGTAGAAGGTTGGCAGGTGTGCAACATAGTACAACAGAAAACTGTCCGCCTCTTTCAGGATGAGCCCGATTCCAACTGCTAACTCCCTCTCAAACCAGCTTCCCTCCAATTTCGGCAAAATCCAATTTCTCCCAAAATATGTTACTCTTGCATTCTTCAGTAGCATGCTTCCCCCCTTCATCGGCACCTCAAATGCTTCTGTTTTCAGACTTGTAAGACAGAGATTTTCAGACAGAGTTTAAAATTCTCACTGGATAACTGTCGATCAATCAGGGTTTTGTGTCGCCAATCAGGCCGTGGCTAAGAGGCATCATTGAGAGCATGTCGAGACTAGCTGAGGCGGCTGTGTTGCTTCACTTTTCCTAATGGAATTGTTGGACCAGGATTCTCTAGATCGTTCCACGGCTGTCGTCCACGCTTATGATTTATGGAGGACAAACTTGTGTAGACCAAAAAGCTGCTGAGAATAGTGCCCTTTTGTATACAGCCCTTGTCCACTTTAGGTGCGACAATTTGCATAACCAACAACACCCGACTAGCACCCGAGTTTACCCTTCCGAATCTCGATGGGGGTTGCGGGGTCATTTAAACCGAAAAATTCATTACGGTCGCAATCATATAGCAAATGGGAGAGCACTGCAGCAGGCTTACCTGTGGTCCTGGGGATTCAGTCGCCTAAAATGTTGATCATTGCGGCAGAATTGAGGCGCATACACCAGTAGAAGCTCTCTACGGAGGCAGATGTCACTGAGTAATGGGTGTTGTGTTATGCACTGCACGGCGGCACTGTTGCACATTTCTACCACCCTGGCAACAGAATGGCAACACAGGCACTCGTCGGGCTCCTGTGGGTCGCAGACTCCACACAGACACCTGCCGATTTCAACATTCTAAACTGTTTCGCACATCCGACGGCAACCATGCAAAGATATACGTCACCTAAAAATGTCATCCTGCGGGTTAGCCGCAGCAACATCTCGTGGATGGTTGGCGGGTTCCAGAGGCATTGGATCCGTAGAGTATGGGTCATCATCCAGCATTAACTCGTCGCCGCTACCGCTAACATGTTCGTCAGTATCTCCCCCAGACAGAGAAACATTACTCTGGTTTTCCGACTTCATGTTTGCTCCCTTCACTTCGCAATCGCCAAACAGGCGCGCGGCTCGCATTTGCCCAGGGCGCGCGCTGATTGGCCTTATCCGTGTGACGTTTGCTCCCACTTTTAGAGAGTGAGGGCGCAAGGATTCCGGTTTCTTTTTCATCGGATTGCTCCAAAAGTACGCCGTGGATCGAAATGGTATTTTCGGGCCCACTTCAGTGGTCGGCAAGGAATTAGAATTCGCATTACTTTCGAAATTGACCTTGGAGAATGCGACTGTCCCTTTAAGGCGACCCAGTAGTGGGTAGCCAAGGTCGTGCTGCACACTGGGAAGTGATGGGTTCGTATCCTACCACCGGCTGCGCTGTCTGAGGTTCTCCCTCACTTTTCCAAAGACTTTCCACGTCTACGACTGTTGGCGCAGTTCCCCCTGAGGTCAGCCGAGGACAAGTACTAACCGCCTATTCCCCTCTCCTTCATGCTGTCCTCTCTTCATTTGTCCACATATGCGCGCCATTCATAGCCATAGTTGGTTCGCGGCGCCAACACGGCATAAAGAAATAAGGACATCGTTTAATAACGATCCCGCGGCTTCTAGGAAACAAAATCATCAAAAACACAGAAAAACGATATGAGCCGGTCTCTACACGCAATTTGACTATTTTACGGGTCAAAATAACTTTTTCCACAACGGATAATTACCGTGATCTGTCTCTAACCCCTATCCCACTACTTCAGCGGCACGCACGCACGCACGCACGCACGCACACACAAAAGATACCATTCGATGTGTTGATCATAGCAAAATTCCAAGTTCTGTAATAATGACATTTATATGACAACTAGAATGCGCTTTTTCTAAAGTCACAAAACCGATCTAAAGAAGACAGACTGAAACAGCGAAATAGCAGAAGCTGAGTCGCTCCATAAATGTTGTTCCCAGTTTCTTTCTGATTTGTAGTGTATATCCGATCGACTTTATAATATGCACTATCACGTTTTACATTGTGTGCCCTACATTCCCCGCATCACCACTAGCAATGGGGTAGGGGTATCGCCCCTGGCGATCAAACTCCCCAGTCATCATCTTGTAATAAAGTTGTTGTTACAATGTGTGTGTCGTTATGCTTCTTCTATTTCAATTGCTTTCCATGGGAGTAGTCCAATGACGATTTCTGATATTTTTTTAGCTTTCCGACTGAAGCTGTACTGTATAATAATCATGTTGCATAATCATGTGAATATCCAGAACGCGATGTATATGTATTCTGCCGCACAACCCTATCGTAATTTTCATATCGTAATTGGCCAGTAACGAGGAACACAGTTGATTTAATACTCAAATGAGTTTCAGAAACTACGCACAGATAGTGCTTTGGAGCTACAGTTCTGTTACCATCCGTATCATATCAATCGTTGCTGCAGGACACCCCTTTTCCTTTGCGGAGCTACCAATAAGTATATAATATAAGTATATAATAACCACGATATGTAATGAAATGATGTACACTTAACTTAATTTCTCGCTGCCGCACATTCTCATCTTGGCTGCATCAGTTACATCGAAATTCGTAAGCGCCATCAACAAGGAAATTATTCCCCTTTTTTCCATGACAACTCAGTTTTTCTCTTCGTCTCAAAGCTCTATCTAACATGTTAGGTGCATGCGTTCCATGTTTGCACATATGAGTAGGCTGACCCCATTCCACATAGAGAGCCCCATCACTCGGCAGAAAATTTTGCTGATAGCGGACGTCAGCCAATGAGATATCTTTCATGTTGAAAATAGATGAAGCATGCAGCGAGCTTTCAATGTATTTTCATGTCATCCCAACCGTTAGATACCTAACACCTTGGACAGCCTTCCCTGTTTGGGTATCAATGCTTCCTATGGCTTCTCGGGTTGGTGCCGTCTGGCTGATCCTCTAGTCTCCATTATATACAGGACGTCTTTTTTTTTATTTTTCATTAAAAAAATCGTAAGAGCTATAGACATGCTGTTCTCACTTCTATCATCTCTGCGCCGGCGGACGTTCTTGGCCATCTGTTGCTCAACCATCGAATGACTAATTACCTGATAATCGTTAGTTCACTTTTTAATTATAAAAGCTACGAAGTTGTCCCAATGAGAACATCTGTTCCTTTGGGTTACCTGATATCGTAGCCGTTTTCAGAACAAAAATCCGTTCGGTAGATCGCCCGGAAAAATTCGTGAAGAAACGCCATTTTTTTCTTTCCGTGTTCCACCGTGTTTCACGGTGTTCCACGGTGTTTATACCGTGTTGGCGCCACGAAACAACTATGGCTATGAATGGCGCGCAGATGTGGACAAATGAAGAGAGGACAGCATGAAGGAGAGGAGGATAGGCGGTTGGTACTTGTCCTCGGCTGACCTCAGGGGGAAGTGCGCCAACAGTCGTAGACGTGCAAAGTCTTCGGAAAAGTGAGGGATAACCTCAGACAGAACAGCCGGTGGTAGGATCCGAACCCATCACCTCCCAGTGTGCGGCACGACCTTGGCTACCCGCTACTGGGTTGCCTTAACAAGCTCGGCCATGCCGGTGGCATCTTCTCGTGTGGGTTGGATAAGTACAATGACGTTCATTACACTTTCGTAATGATGTTCCTGTGTGTGAAGCAACTTGTGAGAACCCTCTCCGTCACACACACACACACACTGTCACACTGTGCCTATTCCCAATACGTATTCTAAAAACATCATTGTGCAGTTTAAGACGTGACAGAAAAGAAACTCCGTAATTGAAAATGTGCGAGCAAAGCGGTATCAAATGTGTAGATATCGGTATCTCCTGTGACAAACTAGTCTTTGTCAATGAGCATCTTTGTGCCTACATGAAACGACTGTTGGGAGCAGCTATTGCCCTAAAAAAGATGGAAAGTTACACCAGACTTGCGCACAGAACAGAAAGGTGTATACCAGGTCGGGTAAAAATCGCGCGCCACAATCTGTACAGCATCTAGATGACCCCGAAGCTTGTCGTTCTTAGTAACCAGTATATTGTTTTTCATGTATATTACCTTTTTTAAGCTTTCAGCCTTCCTTTAATTTTGCATGTACAAACGAGCGGTCTCTTGCCTGGAGATTTTGCGAAGTTTTGCTTGCAATTTCGGAATTCCTTGAGTGTGAGGCTGAAAGGCCTTGAGTGTGTTTCATTGAAATTGCCGCTCGGCATCAAATAAAGTGGACGCTCTGTCTGTACTATTTGACAGAGTTCTCCCTTTGATACGGTCATGCTGAGCGAAACATGGCACAACGAAGATTTATATGTATTTGGGTTACCGAATTATGAGCAGAACCTGCAGACGCGGCGGTGGTATATCGTTTCAAACTTCCCGCACACTCGGGCGATGCACTATTCTTTCAGAGTTCTCTGTTATCACTTATAATTTCGAAGCTTTAACCTTTGTCAATGATGATCTCATTTTCTGCGTCATATATCGGCCACCAAATGGGAGTTTAACTGCTTTTTTAACGTTTATGGAAGAGGTTTTCTGCTACGCGGAGACCAATATATGTAGGTTATTTATTGGCGGTGACCTGAACCTTGATATGCATTGCCTATCTTCATCGTATGAAAATTTTGAGCAAATGCTTCTGTCATATAATTTAGCAAATACCACTACACGAATCACTTCTGCTACTTCTACTACAATTGATGTCATATTGACAAAAGCGGTTACTCATGTGAGCGTAGCTGACACGATTGCGGCAGACGTCCGTGGCCACTTGCCAGTATACAGGGTGTCCCAGAAAACGTGTCATTGAATTATAATAAAAAAACTACACTACCTAGAGTCATGCGGTCAATGGCATTGGTTCTTACTGGGTTTTTGCCACCTCCTCATGTGAATGTCGTGTAATGTAAATTTAATTATGTAGATTTTTGCGAGCTTAAGTCGGAAATTTGCCTAATAAAGGTCACTTTTTTACCCCACCAATGTGAAGAGCGTGCCTAATTTAGTCAAATTACTGATAATTGACAGGGATATTCAGGAGCTATCCCATCGGAAAAAATAGCCGAACATCATCCTCTACGGAGGTCGCACAGAGTAGCGCACGATGAATTTTTCAGCGCAAAATCTTTGCCAGTCCGACGAAAGGAGGTTGAAAACCCAGCCCTCCCCGACATCGCAGAAAGAGATAAAACAGGCACGGCTTATCGCGTCCGACTTTCGCTGGAATAATGCTTTCCCTTTCCCAATTTTAGAAACTGTTACTTTTTCTACTATCACTCTGTGGGCTGGCTTCGGAACCTCCTTTCGTCGCACTGAGAGCGATTGCTCTCAAAAAGTCATCGCGCGCTATGGTCCGGTGCTCCGAGAAGCATGATATTCTGTTATTTTTTTTCCGATGGGATAGCTCGTAAATATCACTATGAATTATGATGAATTTGAGTGAATTCGGCACGCTCTTCATATTGGTGGGGTAAAAAAGTGACATTTATTTGGCAAATTTCCGAGTTCAGTTCGCGCATGGTTCTAGGTGGCGTAGTTTTTTTTTTATTATAATTCAATGACACGTTTTCTGGGACACCCTGTATATGTTATGCACCACGAAGGTAAAGAGAAAAAATGCAAAACAATAATGACACTAACCATAACAGACGATACTCTGACGAGAGTCTTTCAGGGGAAATATTGCTTCTGAAAATTGAGGCGCGATATGCGTTGGCAACGACGTTGATTCTTGTTATGACCTGCCCATACAAAAATGGCTGTTGACCTTTTGTTTCCATTCTACAGAACTTAGTCAACAGAGAGCACAGACATTCAGTAGACTTTCTATTAGCCTTGTGTTTACCTCACATATTGATTTTATGTTGACTTATGGAACTTTAAGTCTTGTTGACAATTATTCACAGGAAGGTAACAGGTCCTTCTGTAGACTCTCCATATACTTTACACAAATTTCCTGTGACCTTCATGTGTAAGTCTTGTTATATGTGATCTCAATTTCTCTGTTGACTTTGTTGTGACTCAGCTGTCAATGAGTCGGCGTCACCCACGAAACTACCTCCGTCCTTCTTTAAAAGGCTCGGCGACCGTTACCTGAGGCACTCGGTATATTTTTCTTAATCGAGGAAGATACATGATTTACTGAAGCCCGATTAGCACCATCCCCGTATGATGTGGAGGCTTTTTGTGGACTTTCTGTGACTTAAGCGAAGTTGAATTTCCTCGTCGTATTGTTCACTCAATCGCAACACGGATAAAATACATCAAATGAAGTACTGAAAATAACACTAAAGTAATGTAAAAGCACTGAAAGTAATGAAGTACTGCAAAACTATATATATCTCTATTTTACTCCGAAAATGCATACCTTGAAAGTGGTATCCAGTGTCGACACAATTATACAAAACATCCCGCGCACACAGTAGCGAAGTATTCCACACGTACACATGCTTTATGCCACACAGTGTCGCGTCGCACATTAGACAGTCAATGACCGGTTGCGGTCTGAGTTCTTCTGGCGACCCACGATAACGGTGGACTTCAAAATTCACTGAATTTCGGCAAAAGCGACGTCTCTAAAACGTTGGAGAGAAATGTGTCTGAATAGGGCGTTCAATTGCAAATTAGCAATGTTCAAACGCAAGTGAGCAAAACCGAATAAAATGGTCATAGCAACAACAAATTTGGGTCACAATCAACACCGGCCACGAACTGATACTTGTACACTTACCTGACGGGACGCAAAACTGCAGCCGCCGCTCGAAACATACGAAACCCTGCAGCACAACAGTCGTGGTACGAATACAAGTGAAGCTTGATCATACACTTCTATCACACAGCTTACCCCTTACTACGCAAAATAATATCCTCCTTTGTTCTTTCATGGCCTGCAAAAACGAGAATGAAATTAGCAGAACCAACACATCCACGAACTGATACTTGTACACTTACCTGACGGGACGCAAGACCGCAGCCGCTGCTCGAAACGAACAACAAAAACCTACAGCACAACAGTCATCGTATGAATAGAAGCGAAGCTTGATGACACACTTCTATCACAGAGATTACCTCTTATGACGCAAAGTCATATCCTCCTTTGTTCTGTAATTGACGTGCGAATGCTGAGAGCCTAAGACAGTTGAAACAACTTGCAACCGTTCCAACGACATTCCGATTATGCTAATGGCGATGACTCCTTCGTGATGAGGCGAGGGCGAGGCACGGAGGCGCAGAATCAAAATGTGCAGCAAACCTGTCGCATGCGCATGATCCTCATGTGGTCGTATAAGTTGGAAGTATATTGTGTACTGAACTGGAGTATACATAAAACGATGAACCGTCTTCTCAAAGCCATCGAAAATGTATTTAGTGTTTTAATGCCAGCTAAAAGGTGGCAAAGTGGCGTTCAAGCTACTAAATTTAATTATAAGTTCAGGTCCAAATACCGCTTTGTTTAGAGAGCCGATAGCTCGGACCTCTCCACCTCCCAGGAGTGGTATCGGCCTCGGTGGCTCAGTAGCGTGTCGGTAGCGTGTTCGCCTTCTGATCCCGAGATCGCGGGTTCAAACCCGGCTGAGGACGCCAGCAACTTGGTGGCAGGGTACAAGTTGCTTAGACATGCCGTCTTCCGCGAGGGACGTTAAATACGGGGAGCCGTGTGATGAGCTTTCATCGCACGTTAAAGAACCCTCAGGTGGGCAAAAGCAATCCACAGACTGACCGCTGTGGCGTCCCTCATGATCTCAGTTGTCTCGCGACGTAAACCCCCAATTATTATTATTATCCCAGGAGTGGTGTACACCCAACACGGTTTTTACAACACACCCAGAAATTGCTACCCATTCATTGTATATATATATATATATATATATTACCCATTCAGCTTGTCTCCCAATGTTTAGAGCCACAAGTATGCCTCTATATACATATCCCCTCCCCCCCCCCCGTATGGGATGCTCGGTACCCCCTTGAGGTCGACCTCTGTGGACATTACTGTCCGATAATGCAGTAATTAATAATATGGAATTCACCTGTGTAAAAAAAAAAACGGTTGAAATAAGTACTTGCTACATAGGCACATAGAAGGTCCACAAACTGTCAACAACGACATCTAAATACCTTGTCCACAAAAGGTACACAAAATGTAGTTCAAGAGATTGTCACAATGATGTCAATAGCAATTCCTGTTGACTTGATGAACAAGAAGTCAAAGTCAACACACTGTCAAGACAGGAAACAAGAAGTCCACGAGAAGTCTGCAGAAAGTAAAAATCCATTTTCATAAGGGTGTTTATTAAAAAGCTTAAAACTTAAAGCTAAAAATCTATAAGAAATATTTTCCTTATCGTAAGAGAATTACACAAAAATATTAGGAAGCCATGGATAAGTCCTTCGCGTTATCGGTCTATAAAAGAAAGAAATAGGTTATTCGGCGATTCCTTAAGGTCCCGTGATATCAAAAAAAATAAAAATATATAAACGTTTTCGAAATACGGTTTCTGAAATAAGAAATGTAAAGTCACAATATTAAAAAAAAATATTTGAAGAACCGTCGAATCACATAGAGCTATTTGGAACAACCTTAATAGCATAATCAGGAAAAGCACCGACACTGACAGTTTTGCCAATATTGTAGTTCATGGCACAGTCTTATCTGGAAAAGCTTCATCCGACCAATTCAATGACTCCTTCGTTAACATAGCTACCAAGAAAGCTAAATGGAGTGCATTTGGTTTTTAAAAAAAATCAGTTGATTGTTCCATCTTCTTTCAACCAACCGATGTCAGTGCAGTGTGCGCACTATTCTTGACGTTAAAGGGACCGAAAAGTTAATATAAACCCATGGAAACTTTATGTTCAGCGAAAAGCTTGAACCTTCAAAAGTTCAAATATCAAAGAACTCCGCTGAAATCGCTTTAGTTTTTCTGTAATCGAATTTTCCATAATTGCATGCATGAAATGAATGAAAATGCATCTGAAATTTCCATGTATCAGGGAGAAGTACTTGTGTAAGCCGCAACAAGCGCTGTTTTCTCGTCGTGCAGGTGCAGTTCATGTGTGAAATGCAAACCGACGGATACTACGGTTTTTGCTGCCGAGAGGTAGAGAATGCGTGTGAAAAGCAGACAGACAATTGCATCAGAACTACCGTATATTTCGAAATACTGTACCTTGACACCGAAGTACTGCAAGTGTCATTTACATACATCCCAGAAACCGAAGAGCATGGCAGCATACACGGCAGCGCCGTGTGGTCTTTACGCGCTACTTGAACGGCAAACTGGACGGAAGACCCTTATTTCTGCAGGAAATTCCGTTATACCACCTGTCGGCCATTCACAAGATGGATATGTGGTGCTCCGAGAAAATACAATAGAAAGTACTCCACTGGATCTCGATCTGCGTCATGCACGCTATTAGGGATGTTTTCCCATCAGTGCGCTGACTTTTCTCATTGCTTTTTCTTTGTTGTCACAGCATATTATAATTGCTAGTTTGTCCCTGGAGGGTTAAGTAACCTGTGAGCATAGATGTATTTGTAGGTTATACTCAAGCCTCAATTCTATATGTGAGGAGTAAGTAAGATAATTTTCATCAGTGTCATTCAGCTGAACTGTGTTCATAACCTTTTAGTATACTTCTTAGTGACTACGTTTCCAAATGTCAATTAATATTTAAACCAAGTGTTAAGGAAGACGACAGGATTGCAGGGACACGGGAGCTCGTGAGCTTCCGCCCTCGATCTTCTCTTCCGCCATTACTGTCATTAAAAGCTTTGCCACCGATCCTTACGGACGTCTTCTGCTTCCTTATACACTGGTGCCGAAACCCGGGACTCGCTGGGTCAGCTTACGACTAGGAAGCATTGAGGAGGCTATAAGGGCGCACCGACTCTCATCGCTGGTAAGGAAATGGAGGATCGTGATCGCATAAGGAAATTTCGAAGTCAGGCCAGGTCGTCGATAACCCGAACGGTGAACGATCTGAAGACGCTTTTGACTACGACCCCTCTTCCCAGAGAGCAACTGAAGCAAACCTTGACGGTTCTGGAAACGAAGTGGGTCATCTTGAAGAAGATTCCTAGAGACCTCGAAATGGACTTCTACCGAACCAAGGACAAAGGCAAGGACACCAACGGCGACTCTTTATCATCCCTACTAGATTTCCTGGAGAATGAGATTGAATGTCGGGAACGAGCCCGAAGTGAGGCAGATGACGTTCCCAAGCGCAGGGAAGCGACCCCAGCCTCTGCATCTTCGCTGACAGCAACCGCGTCGTCTGTCTCAGATCCAGCACCTGCAATGGCTGCCCCAAGCACTCCTACGTGTGTGCTTTGCAAGTCCGGACAGCATCGATTGGAGGGATGCACTGCTGGTTTGAGCCCTGAGGAAGTACGACTGATCCTGCGCCGGGAGGGCAGGTGTTTCCTTTGCGGACGACGGTCGCACATATCGAAGGATTGCAGGGTAAGGCGGGTCTTGCAGTGTGATCGCTGCCATAGACGTCATCTTACTCAGCTGTGCCCCGGAGTCAACTCGTCGTCTCCGCAGTCGTCTCAGTCTACAGCACAACAGCCGTCGACGGTGCATGCGTCTACGGGAACTGTTGTGACATCTCTTTCGTCATCCTCTGCCGTTTTGCCAGGCACGGCGGTCCTTCTGCAAACAGCCAAGGTGTGGATTGAAGGAACTGATGGCCGGAGAAGTCTCGCACGCATACTTCTGGATGGCGGCAGCCAACGCAGTTTTATTCGACAGGATGTGCCGACGAAGCTCGGATGTACACTGCTTCGATCCGAAGATTTGCATGTTGGGGCCCTTGGAAACAGTGCGTCAAGCTGCACGAAGTATCGATGCGTGCGGGTTTTCTTGCGCAGCCAATTTTCGGCATCATGTATGGCAATCGAGGCGGTTGAATACCCCGACATCTGCTCCGATGGATTGCCTGTTCTCGATTCGCATTCAGCGCAACACGTCAAGAATATGGGTCTACAGCTTGCTGACGAGCCCTCATCTCCCACCGATATTTCATTATTGATTGGAGCGGACTTTTATTGGGGAGCTGTGACTGGAGCAACCGCCCGTTTATCAGATTACCTGGTGGCTGTTGAAACTCTGTTTGGGTGGACGATTCAAGGCTCAGGCAGAAATGCTAGCGGTGTTCACTGTCGCATCCCGTCGGTTCATGTTCTCCATGTTGAGGTGCACCAGGAAGATACCAACGTCATCGACCAGCAACTCTCCGCCTTTTGGGAGTTAGAGCATTTGGGCATAATTGATCGCCACCAGTCCGACAGAGGCTACCATCAGTAGATAGTACCATCAAACGATTACGGAGAGACCAAACGTTGCTGGAAGAATATGATTCCACCATACATCAGTATTTGCGTCTCCAACACGCTGAACGGGTCCTACAACCGGAGTTGGTGGCCGAACCTCTCTATTATATGCCGCACCACGCAGTCATCCGAAGGGACCGCGAGACAACAAAGGTTCGAATTGTGTTTGATGCCTCGTCGAAGGCTCACGGTTCTCTCTCTCTCAACGAAGCTCTTCACGCCGGCCCTAACCTTAACCCTGACGTTCTGCAATTGCTGTTGCGGTTTCGATCTTATCATGTGGCTCTCACAGCGGATATAGAGAAGGCGTTTTTACAGATCGTGCTGGACAGTGCTGACCGAGATTGTTTGCAGTTTCTGTGGTATGCCACGACGCCACGAGCAGGCGAACCGTTGCCCCCAGTAGAAATTTGGCGCATGACACGAGTGCCTTTTGGAGCCAAGTCCAGTCCCTTTCTACTCGCTGCCACTATACGTCACCACCTGAGAGCAGCAGAAGAGACATACCCACGCACGGCGTCCTTACTTTCCAGCCATTTCTATGTGGACGACCTCGTTGTTGGTATGCTATCGCCGGAAGAGGCACTTACTGTTTACCACGAGTCGCGGCAAATCTTCCGCGACGCGGGCATGAAACTGGTTAAGTGGACGAGCAATAATGCTATTCTCCGGGCTACCTTCGACGCCGATGAGACAGGAAGTTCGACCACGTCGCCACTAAGGAAGGTCCAAGGAATTGTTTGGGATATCGAGACAGATGAAATTCGGTATCCGTTGAAGTCAATATCGGAGTTCCTGGAGCAACGGTCGAATACCAAACGGTATATACTGCAAGCAGTGGCTCGCATTTATGATCCCTTGGGCTATGTGGCGCCTTTCGTGTTGACAGCCAAGATTTTGCTACAACGGATTTGGCTCTCCAAGATGAGTTGGGACGAAGAACTACCAGAAGACCTGATGGGAGTGTGGTCGTCTTGGTGCCAGCAGGTGCCTTTATTGTCTCGCGTCTCGTTACCACGGCGGCTCGGCGGGAAGATGTCGGAGGGCAGCATCGCGCTGCATATGTTTTGCGACGCGAGTCCGCGAGCATACGGTGCGGCCGCATACCTGGTGACGCTCGACAGGGACGGTCATTACAGGGCGGATCTTCTTTTGGCAAAGTCTCGGGTGGCCCCGGTCAAAACGGTCTCCTTACCGAGACTCGAGTTAATGGGTGCCGTCATCGCGACCAGGCTTATGAGATTCTTACAGACGACGTTATCTCTGTCCACCGTACCCACTGTGTTATGGACGGACTCTGAGATAACACTCTACTGGATTTACGGATCGACGAACCTTTTGTTTCGTTTTTGTTCTGGAAACCTTTTGTACAGAACCGGGTGTCGGAGATACGGGCTGGTACGGAGCCTAGTCAGTGGTGCCACTGCCCCGGCAAAGAAAATCCCGCGGATCTTCTCACGAGAGGCACTTCATGCCTCCAATTGCTGAACAACAGTGTATAGTGGCAGGGGCCCTCGTGGCTTATGGATCAAAAGTCTTGGCCTCCAGCATGGCGTACTCCGGATGAACCCTGCGTCGAGGTACGAAACGAAACAAAGGCCCAGACGGCGTGCTGCGTACCCATCTTGGCTACTACTACCCTAATGGATGTTGTCAAATACAGTTCGCTCCACCGGCTGCTGAGAGTTACCGCTTGGGTGTCAAGATTCCTGCACAACTGTAGGCATACCACAGCCGAAAGGAGGGGACCTTTGACGGCCGCCGAGGTAGTTGCAGCGGAAACATACTGGGTCACAGCGGCACAGCGTCAAAATTTCGGTTCTCATCCCGCGGTGCACAAGTCCTTACAAAATGTGTCTGTCTTCCATGATGACGATGGCGTTCTCCGTTTGACGGGCCGCCTTCACTACAGCGATTTTGAAGAGACCCAGAAGCATCCCATCGTCATTCCCGCTGACCACCCGTTCACAGCTCTTTTAGTTTTCCGGGCTCATATCAGGCTTCTGCGTGCTGGAGTTCAGGAGACACTCGCCGCGCTACGGGAAGAGTACTGGGTTCTCCGTGGTCGTCAGGCTGTGAAGAGGATCCTAAATGGATGTCGCGCTTGCCGACGAGCAAAGGTTCAGGCGTGCACAGAAGTTACCGCTCCGCTACCACGAGACCGCTTGTCACAGTCCTCACCATTTGAAGTGACAGGCACCGATTTTGCGGGTCCACTGTACTACAAGTGTTCAAAAGGCGGCGGAAGAAAGTGCTACATCCTGATTTTTACCTGTGCCGTCACTAGGGCTGTTCATCTAGAGCTGACGAAGTCTATGTCTACCGAGGATTTCCTAATGGCTCTTAGAAGGTTCGTATCAAGACGGGGCGTACCCGCCACTATATATTCAGACAACTTTCGGACATTCAAGCGCGCCAGTCGCGAACTCACCCCTGCCTGGTTGTCACAAAACGCTCAGGTAAACGTATTCTTGACTGCACGACGGATCACCTGGAAATTCATAGTGGAGCGAGGAGCATGGTGGGGTGGGTTTTGGGAACGCCTGATCCGCAGTACAAAAAACCTGCCTGCGTACAGTCCTGGGCCCAAGCGCCCTCCGCTACGAAGAACTCACTACCGTTCTCACAGAGGTGGAGGCGGTGATGAATTCTCGGCCTCTGACGTATCTGTCCGAAGATCCAGACGATCTTTCTGCCGTCACGCCGTCACACTTTCTGATTGGGCAAAGGCTCAGCGCGCTTCCGTGTCGCGAACCCGAAGCAGGAATAACATCTACGGCGCAACAGTTGAGACGACGGTGGATGTATCGGGAAGAATTGACTCATCAATGCTGGAAGAAGTGGGTTAAAACGTACATCCTCCTCCTGAGATCGCCCAACGTCTGCAAGCCCGTACCATCACACAGCGTCGCCGTCGGGGACCTAGTACTCATTGCTGCAGAGTCAAGGCCGCGAACATCGTGGCCTCTAGGACGTGTGACTCACGTAACACAGAGCCCAGATGCAAGGGTTAGATCCTGTAGAATCAACTTGCCAGGAGGGAAAACCGTAAGCCGGCCAGTACAACTTCTCTACAAATTGGAAGCTCATTGACTTGTACTTCCGCGCCGGGGAGTGTTAAGGAAGACGACAGGATTGCAGGGACACGGGAGCTCGTGAGCTTCCGCCCTCGATCTTCTCTTCCGCCATTACTGTCATTAAAAGCTTTGCCACCGATCCTTACGGACGTCTCCTGCTTCCTTATGCACCAAGATTGGGATTTAACACTTAATTAGCTCTGTTTTGGTAAACGGAGTAAATTATTCATTATCACGTCATCAACTAACATTTGTAAAGGAGGACTTGAGGGCTGACTCATTATTATTATTATTAACCCTTGATCTCGGTTCAAAGTTAATCATACACCATTGGTGTGCATAGTACTCCAGAATGGCTAAATAATTTATAGCATAAGTTCTCTGTTACTGTAATTGAGATGTACTTTTGTAAAGTACTTTTGACAGCCATGCAAATTGAAACTGGCTTCAGTGTACACTACAAATGCATCGTAACTATATCGTACTACATACGTAACTACATCGTAACACTATAAATGCATCGTATGAAATATAATATAAGAGTAGAAGCAACATTTTGTCACAACTCAAACTATATCTCTCTTTTTTATTGTCCAGGGATTTAGGAAACAGAGTAGGACTTCCTGGCCTCTGATGTTTTGACGCACTCGATAGAGTTGTTAAACCTGCAACAAAATAAACAAGAGAAGTATAAACAGTTTCGTCTATCCCTTTTTACAAGCTAGTTATATTTTACCATTTGTGCTGTTTTGTATTCTCTGTTGGTGAGAAGATTACAGGGACAATAATGCTGCAGATCCAACAGTGACTACACAGCAGATCCTACAAATTTAGGACCAATATGATGTGGTAACCTTGCATGGCTCACTACAGCGGTGACACACACTGAACAATTCCAGTAGTAGGGCTTAAAA
Organism: Ornithodoros turicata; assembly: GCF_037126465.1. Taxonomy (NCBI): domain Eukaryota; kingdom Metazoa; phylum Arthropoda; class Arachnida; order Ixodida; family Argasidae; genus Ornithodoros; species Ornithodoros turicata. The sequence goes on from NC_088201.1 coordinate 140,691,899, forward strand.
GACAATGAACTTTCACTGTTTCAATAGTCATTCAAGTGTAGAGGATGCATCTCTAGAAAATTAATTCGCGTTCCTTAGTCATATAACTACACCTCTTCACATAGGAAGTATTCTTCTACCATTCAAACAAGCTAGCAGTTCTCATCGGTTTCTTCTCCTACTGTTGACGTCGTACTAATGTTCTGCACCTGTCCAAAGACTCCATAAATGTCACAAAGTCTGCAACACCTAACAAATCTACTGCTTCCATATCTGGACTTTGCATACCTGCTTTCAGCTATTTCTGTCATGTCAACTTGAGTGCCTGGATCACACAACACGAAGCAGTCTGGCCACACTTCAACACTGGAAGGCCCCTGAAATTAAGTTTGTTGATGTTGACAATATTGAGTACGGGACAAGTAGGATAACATAAGTTAAATGGAATACGTCATCGTTATATTATAATTTATACATGTGTGACGTCTGTACATACCTAAGAGTTGTGTTGAACTCGTCACTTCGGTGAAGCAAAATCACTGGTTACTGAACGGCAGTTTGCTTTGGACGCCTTCGCAATTCGCCGTCTACGGCATCTTCTTCGTAGTCATCGGCACCAAAATAAGCTCAGCACACACGACACGACTGCTGTGTCTAATAGTCGAGTGTTTCGAACCACATTCGTTCTCGCGCTCACTCCTCTTGTGGCAGAAAACGAAGATGAACGAACATGATTTTAGCATCCCCGAACACCAAAACTACACCAGGCAGATGTAGGTATCCTGAATACGTGACACAGCAGCCACGAACATGTCATCCACTTCCACTTACTATTTCGCGAGACCAACATGACCACCCACGACGTAAACGATAAACAATAAACGCCTTGCACACAGACGGCCTTGCAGATGGCGCGGTGGATCCTAGCCCGTAGCGGCGAAGTAGCTGAATGCTTTATTAACGTAGAAACTATGGAAGTGAGCGTCATTTTTAAAATGTCGTTTAGCTGTAAGATTCTGTGCGTCAACTTTGTTCTCTATAAAATTAGCTCTCACGTGGTAAGGATTGACCAATCCCTGGGAGCCCTGAACCGGAAACCGCCGAAACCCAAGTTTCTCTTTTTCGCCGTTTGTTGGCAGCACCGTCCATGTTCCGGCAATGTTCAAAATATTTATACGTAAAAAGTATGCCGAATTGAGAAGTAATGCTTTCTGTGTCTTATCAAACAATGATGTTGTGCACGACAGTGGGCAAAAATATGGGGGTTATTTTTAATTTTTGGGTCCCTTTAAGTAATTCGAAATGTTGTGATATTAACATCCTTCAAATTAGACCGGTCAAGTATGTAATTGACTTGATTAGCCCCGTCCTCGTATAATTATATAACATGTCCCTCGTTACGGGAATCTTCCCCGCTCAACCCAAAAAGACAAAAATCTCGATTATACATAAGGGAGGCTGTCAAAATGAATTGTCGACATACCGCCCTATATCCGTCCCCCCTATATTCTCGAAAGGCCTCGACAAAGTCGTCTACAATAGACTATTAAGGTTTTTCGGCATGCATAATGTTATCGTGAATGAGCAATTTGTGTTTCGTAAACATAGGTAAACCGAAACAGCTTTGTTAAAACTAAAAGAAATAGTAATAAAAAACTTTGAAGAAAAGCGTCTAACCTTAGCAGTCTTCGTAGATTTTCGTACAGCATTTGATTGTATTCATCACAACGTTTTATTACAAAAATCGGAGTATTATGGCATTCGCGGTGTTCCCTTAGATCTAATAATGTCTTATTTACACCTACGTGAACAGGCGGTTTATCACAAGATCCATGTACTGAAAGCATATGCTGCAGTAAAACTATCTTCTCAAAGGCACAGGATTCCAAGGTACACGACACATTTTGTCCTTCTTCCACTTTTTTGTGCAGTTAAGCTCTGAACATCCACATATTTTTACGTTGAAAACATGCTGATGCTATACGACTGCAGCAGAACTTCAGACCGGAAGCGTAAAATCCATGTGACATTGCAACTTCCCTTATATCATTTTGACAGGAAGTTGCAAACCACCCATTGCATGGCTAAGACAAACAAGAGACAAACAGGGTGCTTTCACATGACGTCAAACGAACACGTTTGGCCGCCATGGTGGTGGTCACTTTTCCGGAGCAAACGGCCGAGATTATCTAGTATTTGCTCAAAAATGAAGCCAATTGAATGGTGTTTCGAAATGCGGTCGCGTCTGTACCCTTCTTTTATCCTGTAGACACTTCATCGTTGTCGTTCTCACATTTTCTCTTATGAAAACTATAGTCGTCACATTGAAAAATAGTGCAGTTTGTCATCTTTCAAAGCCGCTAGCACGAAAAGTGACCATCAGTATGAGGAGCTTACGAGCATGCCACGTCACTAAGTGACGTACGTGAAAACTCCTTATAAGCAGTTCCACACTTCGAACAACACGTCAGGTGGTGGTGGTGATGGCGATAGGGCTTGCCGTTGTCGGCCTCACGTATGTGGGCAACGTCACGACTGACGCCCTGGGGGAATGTGCGTCCTGGGCCGACTTCTAAGGGAACTGTGCCGACATATGTCTGAAAGCGTCTGAGGAAAACCCAGGAAAAACCCCAGACAGCACAGCCGGCACCGGGATTCGAACCCGGGTACCTCCCAGTCTCGACGTGACATGGCCAGCACGCTAACCACTGAGCCACGGGAGCTGGTGCGTCACGAACACGTCAGGAAAGGGTTTCATAGCAGCAGGATACCGAATTAGTGCAAACAGAAGCAAAGCTGCATGAATAGGAAACTGCAATGACGTGCGCTGCCTGCTGAGAAACACTCGCTAAGCAACCAGGGCCCCCAGGGTGCATGACTAAATGAAAACTCTAGACAGGAGACACGAAGGAAGAAAAAACAGTCTGTTCTGTCTGGGTTGTAACTAAAGTGTGATACGACAAAACAAAATTTAAAACATCGTGCTAGGACTGGTGGTACACGTGGAAGAAAAGAGGTAAAATCATGCAACAGACTACACATATGTACACATGGCACATTCACGCACACCAGAGACGTGATGTGAATTGCTAAGAATGCTCACCTTTTTCAAAGATCTTTGAGCACACAGCTCCCTGCAGATCACAATTGAGCTTCCTTAGCTGCACGTTCTCTTTCTTCAGCTTTTCATACTTCCGCTGTAGATCCTTCAGATCCCTCTTGAGAATCAATTCTTCATCGTCGGAACTGTCAATAGTCTGCAGCAATCGATTCTCCTCTGCAACCCGAGCCAACTTTCGTTTCTTCTTGTCAGCCACATTCTTGGTAATGTGTTCCTGAATAATTGCAGTCAGCCAGGGTTATTTGTATGGCACTCATCAGTGTGGCACTGGAGTTAACGCAAACTCATTTTTAAGCACATTCTACATAGAACTCCATGCTCTTCATACAGTAACACAACTTCACAAAGTCTCAATAGCATATCTGCACATAATTAGGGACATTTTCACATTCTTGTCATAGTACCTCGTCTTGTCTACTTCTTCGTGTGTTATCGTTCCCTCAAGCTCAAGGTATGCCTTCGTCGAACTTTCACCAGCTCGCTTGCCTGCTCACCCTTATTTCATAGTACCAAGTACATATCAGTTTAGCTTCCGTGCTTCTGTTTTTTTTTAAATACTCGATATCATGACAAAAGTTAAGCAAAGCATGGTGGCAATTTGCGCCGCCGGGTAATTTAATTTACTGCGCCCATATGCAACCCCAAAAAAGAGCTGAATATGGAAAGAATTGCATAAATGCAGGCTAGCTGGAAGCAATGAGTTTTGAGTTCTACCCTGCTGACCGCAGCATGCACACTTTTCCCAACCTTTCTCTTCTTCGAAGGCCTATCGCGGCGCACTGCTACGTTGTGGCGTCTTTCCAAGTGCACGTCCATATCTTCTTTTGTTTCTGCAAATAAAGGTGTCCTTTATTCGTGACAAAAGTATCATACTGAACTATAACAACTTTATTGTGAGATCATGTGGAGTTTCATCGTCAGGGGCGATACTCTACCTCATCGCGTATCACACTGAATGCGATAGCAAGCACGATCAATACACCGAAAGCTTTTTAGTAGACATTGTTGGACGAACTGTCATGATACGATGACACGTGGAAAGCGTTCTTCCAAGATCGCCCACACCGTTTTCAAACAAGGCGTAATAAAGGAATCGCCCGTAGGATAATGTTAAATAACCTTACCAGTCATATGTAGGATTCTGGCTTCGTAGTAGTCGCCATCAGTTCTGTCGTCCCCAGGCCAGTAGACGGAGTACATGATATCTCCATCGTAATCATTGACGTCTTCCGGAACGAAATTCTTCACATAATCGGACGTCGAAACCAACTTCTCTTTGTCGATCACAAATTCGACGTACACGAAGTACATTATACACGATATTTAGGTAAACCACGCAAACGTACAACACATGAAACAAAACCACGTTGTGCGAAGCAACCAGAAGCAACACAAGACAAACAAACAAAGAGGCCGGAAAGCGGAAGGACGGAAGACGGAAGTCCTCGGTGGCGGTGGCGCAGCCAAATTTTGCATAAAAGTAATCAAATTTTTAAAACTCGTTACAAATACGACTTTACTTGCATCTTGTTTATATAGGTCGACATTGTTGTAAGCGCAATTACATTTTTTTTTTCTATTCGTCCGATATCTAAGACATTTGCCAATTTGCCAAGGCAAGATTACGATAGCGGCTAAAATGACTAGCGCAATAAGTTTTTTAAACAGTTAATCGTATTTTGAAAATGTTGACGTGAAATACTGTTTTGCTAACATGTGGTTATTACTCGTTGCCGTTGATGTAATTGTACACTGGTGTTACACTCTACTGCCGTGTTACTTTTTAAGCTGTCGAAGGAAATTTCCATGCCAAGACCAGCGGTCTAGCCGGCATGGCGGTATCATCAATTGATCTTGAGATCTTCGGAAACCTGGTGGTTCTCATCACTCTTTCCTTTTAGTTTATCGATAGACCATTAACGCGGCAATAGAGTAAACAAAAACTGATGGACCCGCCGTCAAAGAAGAAACGTCGCGGGCCGTACCGTGCGTGGATGGAGACGACGGCAGCGGAAAATGTCAGTCCAAGACAAACACGGCACAACGACAAGATGCAGTTTGCACAGGTTAGTGTCGCTGGCTGAAAAAACCACGTTGTATTACAGTAGGAAATTGCCTACCACTCAAGCTCGCTGAACATCCCACTGTCTGTATTAGTGCAGTCTCGACGTGTGATTAAGTGATCCTAATTTTAAACTAATTTCACTCATAGTGATGCCACAGTCTGTAGTAGTGAGGCCGTGACATGTGATTACATAATCTTAATTTAAATCTACTTCACCATGGTGGAGGCATGGTCTGCATTAGTGTAGTTATGGCATGTGGTTATGTCACCTTAATTTAACTCTACTTCTCCCATGGTGGAGGCACACTCTGGATTAGTGCTGTCTTGCACTTATAGAGAAGACACGGTCTGCATCAGTGTAGTCACGATGTGTGTTTACGTGATCATAGTTCAAAACTAGTTTCACTCGCAGTGGAGGCATGGTCTGCATTAGTCAAGTCTCGACGTGCGATTACATTCTACGTTATGATCCTAATTTTTTAATACAAGTTGGAGCACGAAAGCAATCCGATGTCTGTACAGCCTGACAGAGTTTTGCATACAAAAATGAAAACTGATGATATTTTGTAGCTATTATTGTTGACAGTTTTCAGCTGTTCGACTTGGTAACGTAGCTTGCAACAGCCTACAAAAGGATCACTCTTGTTGCAGGTGCCACAACGAGATCAGACCAACACTGAGGGTGTCCATAACAACGAAGTTGCTCTGACATCTGAGCTGTCAACATCACCTGAGGATTTTGATCAAGAATCGGGTGGCAGCTCAAGAGACTGCCTTGAATGCAGTGATGACGAAGCTGAAGAGGAAACCAGCCATGAGGAGGAGGACCTGTGTGAGGGCTCTGAAGATGAAAGTAGTGATGAATTTGAGAAATTCCTCAGCGACTATGGTGCAGAGACGCTGCCATATCAAGACACCACAAAGAGCCAGGCAGTCCTCCTGGTCTTGATGTACGTAGTGACAGCAGGTCTTTCATGGTCGCAGGTGGATGGTCTTCTCACCCTGATTAACACTCTGTTTGGCCAATACATCTTGCCAAGAACAAAGTATATGTTCCGAAAAATCTGGAAACGCCGGCAGGGACATTTACTTCAGCTACACTTTTTCTGTCCAACGTGCTTTATGTGCCTTGGTTATCGTGCACGTTTTTCACGAGGCAGCACATTCAAATGTGACATCTGTGACATGACAATAGGACAGCAAAAGCTCCTATCTTCTGGGAGTTTTTTCATAATTTTCAACTTAAAGAAGCAACTACAGTTACTGCTGAAGCACGTTGGAGAAGCACTCTTCAGTCGTCTAAGGACACTTGCTCCAGCCAATCTACTGAAGGCATCTACACCGACATAACTGATGGACAGCTGTACAAGACCATTCGGGAAAAGCTGAGTCTAAGGTGGACAGACTTTACTGTGACATTCAGTAGTGACGGATCTCCAGCCTTCGAGTCCAGCAAGTCATCTGTGTGGCCAATACAGGTGATGATAAACGAGTTGCCTATACCAGCAAGATGGAGCAATGTACTTGTCTGCGGCTTGTGGTTTTCGAAAACGCACCCTCCAGTCCACCTCTTTATGAAGTCTTTTGTGCACATGTTTAACAAGGTTGGAGAAATTGTCTGGAAAGCTGCAGATGCAACGCTAAAGTCAAGGGTGTATGCAGTGTGCTGCGTGTCAGACTCTCCTGTCAGGGCTTCCATTTTAAACATAAATATGTTTAGTGGCTATTATGGCTGTTCCTGGTGCCTGAAGAAAGGAGAATTGGTGAATGGTAAGCTTCCCATGCTCTGTAAACTCACTAAAGCAACATGTGCCATACTGATTTTCAATCAGCAAATAATGAGGGTCAGCTGCCGCAAAGTTGGACAAGTTAGGAAGAGATGGGTTGTTGGAGTGCAGTGCCTGAATTGCTTTACAGTGCAGTACTAGATGTCGGAATGGACATAGCAGTTAAAGCCATATGCTGGTGATAAAAGGTTTGCACTAAAAGACTACCAGTTCCACCTGTTTGTTTCGACAACTCCTACCTGTTCCCTAAGCGTTAAGCTGTGTTGAATATCCCCATTGCTAGAAGCAGTAATAGAAACGAAATTATAACAAAATTGTTATGTAATGAAATTATAAGGTAATAGGGGGACCCCAAAATAATGAGAAGTTTTAAAATTAAAATCTAAGATTTATTTTTGAATGCGGATATTCCACACACACATTTGAAGCAGTCTTCCTTTCATGCATTGAATCTGTCGAGATTTCTATTCCAGTGTTCAAAACAATTTCGAAACCTATTGTGCTTCAGTCGCCTTTCATTCCACCAGCACCAGAACAACGCTTCACTCTGCTTTCGGTGCAACAAACAGTGTCACAAACAATGAGGTCAGGTGCACAAGGGAGTTCCTTGAGGAAGGAGGGGATGTCAGTTTTTGCCAAACGCTGCTGAACATGCCTGTCGCGGAAGTGGAACAGAAAACGACATAAGCATTAGAGGGTACCAAATCTGGGTTCCAAATTTGCCTTGAGCAGGGGAACAGGCGTCAGGACACGTTCACTGCATCAAACGGAGACCACTTCGAAAGTGTGTGAGGTTTCAGCATTCAAAAATAAATATTGAAATTTCAATTCAAAAATTTGCATTATTTTTGGGTACTCCCTTGTATAATGAAATTATAATGTATAATCATAGTTGTGTTTATTTTAAGATATGGAAAAGGAAAATGACAGCAAAAAATGGTCTGTTACTCTCTGCTATGAATAATATCATCTAAAGGGAACGGGGCTCCTCATGGTTTAAATTTCGTGTTGTCACAATGATGCATAGACAAATCTGTTTTTAGGTACCCCGCTTTGTCATGAAAGTTTAATTGTGCGTTGTACTCATATTCAATACCTCTTTCACAGGAACACTGAAGTATGCAGCGTGTGCACCAGAAATGCTCATCGAGCGGACCCATGGTAGCGTATTGAAAGCAATGAAGTTGGCTACACTTCGAGGAAGAGACGTGGATGGTATCAAGGGACCAAGCCCCATATTAGAGCTAAAGGGACTAGACCTGGTCTGGGGAGTACCCCCAGATTACATGCACTGCATTTTACTTGGTGTCGGAAAATTCATAACAGAACTCTGGATGACCTGTGTTGGAGAAGCCTATTACATTGGACGGAAACTAAATGTTGCAAACAAGCGCTTATGTGCAATAATGCCTCCAGGATCATCCAGAAGGCTGACAAGGTCACTCAAGGAATCTTCCTTTTGGAAAGCCACGGAATGGAGAAACTGGATTCTGTATTTCATGCTACCCACGCTAAATGGACTCCTGCCTAAAGAGTAGCTCGTACACGCGTCGTAGCTGTCTGAAGATCTATTTCTTCTGCTCAAAAGTGTAGTGACAGAAGTGGACATCATCAGAGCGGAAAAACTGTTCAAGTTATTTGCATGCGACACAGCACAGTTGTATGGTGAAGCTGCTGTAAGATTTAATGTCCATCAAGTGTTGCATGTCGCAAAGAGTGTGAGAATGCTTGGACCACTATGGGCAACATCAATGTTTCCCTTTGAAGGTGGAAATGGCAAGGTATTGAAGCTTGTGTCCGCTGCTAAGGGTGTGCCCCTCCAAATTGCCGAACGTCTTGTAATGAAGGACACACTAACTGACATGGCGAAAGCCATTCTGCTCTTGGGACATCTAATGGCTTGTGCTAACAAGCTAATGGAGACACACTTGGATAAAAGAAGTGTTTGTGGAATTGGTGCAGTGATATGTAACAAGCACCTCTAAGATGAAGCTTCACGGTTGCTGTTTAACAAGTTGGGACGAAATGTAACTTTTGAACATTACCTTAGAGCACGCATCAATCGGATCATAGTACATGCTGCAGAATACACACGTCCCGAAAGAACGTGCTCCTGTTATCTAAAAATGCGTGACAACAGTTACTGTATTGTACAAGAAATTTTTGTTATTCATGACCCAGTAGAAAGAATTGCCCTATTATGCAAGAAGTTGCTGATCACACAGTTGTCATTTGGCCATGCATCACATATTTATTGCTGTAACTGCCCACCTGCTTCTGAGGGAATGTGTGTCTACCTTGATGATGAGGTTAACAGCCAACTTGTGTTTGTGAAGATTGAAGGCTCAGCATATGTCTGTGAGCAGCCGAACATGTGTGAAACAGACTGACACCCTTATATGTTTTTTTTCTCTAATGATCATGTCAGCGGCAACTGCAGGTTAACAGACGGGATCAAGCACTACCTTACATTCAGAGTAAGAAAATCCTAATGAACCTCCCTGGATAAGCCATGGATTATATGAAACCATAAAACGTTTCTGTGGGTGTTTAGCTTACACATGCTTTTGAAGTGCTTTCTGAAGTGCACCTTGGAATGTCTTTTCAGAGTGATAAAAAATGACTATCTCTGCCAACTGACCTGTGTCTTTTTTTATTTATGTGCCTTGCATGTCTAATTTATGCACGAGGATAAATTTGTACATATAGTTGTGTACATATGCGTGTGTGCTATGGGTTTGTGGGTGGGTACACTTACGACAGCACTCATACATGAAATAAAATGAACGAATAGAAATATGCACACCGCACTAGGCTCTACTGGGCCTCTCTGCTGGACCAATGACCTGACCAGCAGATCATCTTGCTGGACCAGTGGGCCCTTGTGCTGGGCCAGCAGGCCGTTTTGCTGGACCATCAAAAAAATCTGCTGGACCGGTAGGCTCTTCTGCTGGACCAGCAGGCCCTTTTGCTGGACCAGTAGGCTCTTCTGCTGGACCAGCAGGTCCTTTTGCTGGACCAGTAGGTTCTCCTGCTGGACCAGCAGGCCCTTTTGCTGGACCAGCAGAAAAACCTGCTGGACCAGCCGAAAAGTCTGCTGGATTTTTCAATAGGGCAGCCTCTGTATTATGAGTGTTTTTGTCTTCGCATGTCCAGAGCTGTCCTAACCTGCCCAGACATGTCATGATGACGTCACAGCTGACGTCACAGGATGTCCGGAACTTGTGGTCATAGCTGCGATGCTTTGCAACCTGCCTCTGCGATGGTCAGCGACCGTTCAGGACCACTTTCTTCAAGATGGCGTCATTTATCTTCAACTAAACTCCTTCTCTCCACTCTATCTCTACCTATTCTTTTTTTTTTTCATTTTTATGGACTCTCGTAGTGCACAACGCTCAGCTGGTCTGGACACGAGTTAGACGCTCCCCAATTAGTGTGGTGACTCCCTGGAGGGTGCTGATTAATGTGGGGGGTCCCAATTAGCTCTAATTGCTAATTAAATCGTGTTCAGGACAGTTGAACGTTGTGCACTATGAGAGTCCAATCATTACTACTGACTATCTCATACTGCGGAATTGTTTGAACAGTACAATATTGATCCGATACCGAAATTCTACAGCTATAAGCTTACCTTAACTTATTCAATAAGCGTCCGTGAAAATAAGAAGGCATTTCTAGAACTGTGTCAGTTAACTACTCTGACATCTATGTATTCTTTTTGACATAGGATTTGGTGTGTCCTATGTCCTAAACAAACTACGGCAAGCAGTCATTGACCGTACATGTCACCATTTATTGTTAATCGGCATGTTGGAACGTCGCCAGAGCCATTGTTGATGTCAAAAGGAATGCTCTGTCGCTTTATGTTGGGTACTTAACTGTTAATTTAGTCAACTTTGAACTATTAGTTGATTTGTTTATATTATAGACATTCTATTTTTTCTTTCCCTTTCCCTTGCTCTCATTTGGCTATTGTTATAATATTGGTCTCTCTTTTTCTTCTGTACGCTGTGATCGTTACTGTTTTGTTGCTGTAAATAATGGAACTTGGGGGAGGGGCCGGTGTCAAGCCTCATTGGCTTTTTGCTGCTCTCCCAACTGGAAGGAAATAAATTGAAATTGAAATTCCCGGACGGAAATTCCGGAATCCCCAACGAATCTGGGGGCTTAATCGTTTCACACGTTCAACTTAACGGCACGAGACAGCTGAACGAGTCGTTCAGGCTAACGAAACGAGCGACTTTATCGATGCTTTGCGTGGTCGCAATCTCTGCTCTTCGTGAAGCTTCTTCTTTGTGGTTATTTTGCACGTTGCGAGTGCTCACGTGTTGTGATGTCATCGCATTGAGCGAAGAGCAGGCTGGCAGCGAGGCTGCATCTTCGCTGACCAATAGGACTGTTTCATTTGTTCTGATAGCTCGCATTCTCGTGCTCTCATACATGCTCATTGCGTTCCAATGTTCGTTCCCAGGCTCGTTCGTCATCTTCTTTTTCTTCCCGTCTCAATATATGGCTCGCTAGTCGTGTGAAAATAATTAACAAACATGTACATCACTGTAAGGATAATCGTCGAGCTACACGCAAAAAAATGTAAATCATTTTCATACCCTGACGATCGTGTCGGGTGAGAATTGTCTTAAGTATGATACGAGAACTAGTGTGTGCTGAGTTCTAGTTCACGTGGGAGTCCGAGACCAGAAAGGAAAGACGTAGTGGTATCAGAAGTATCAAAAGAAGAAAGAGGAGGAGGCCGCCCGTTCTCCTCAACGTGTACACTTATTTCATTAACTTTATGTAACTTTTTCTTCAAGCATGGAAGTACAACGCGCAACCTTACAGTCAGGCTTCATAAACAGTGCGAACAGCATTTCTTCCCGGACGGAACAACTTTACAAAATCTATCTGGTCCAGTTGAAAGGCATCCTGACGCCTAAAATAAAATAAATTCGCAGTGCAACAGTTTTCTAGTGAGCTTGAACAGAACGTCAGTGAACAGTTTTAATTCCATCTTAGCAGCGCGAAGCAAGAGAATGTTATGAAACTATTCAAGACAATCGACCTCAGAAAATCCACAGAATCATTTGCTCTTCCTTTCATTGCTACATCAACACTATGTCCGCAATGTACTATTAAAGAGACACGACTATGTGCATCCATTTCGCCTTTGTTGTTCATCACAACACCCGTAGCTATCAAGACGGATTGAAGTACACGGTCACAAGTCCTCACAAACGGTGCGGAGAGCTTTTCTTGGCGGACGGAAGAACTTTACAGAATCTGTCTCGTCCAGTTGAAAGGCATCCTGACGCCATCACGTCCATGGGGCACAGTTCGCTGCTTGTGTGATCGCCCAAGCGGAGAATCACTCCGCCATCTTTCTTGGACAGCTTCAACGTCAGCGTGTCGTTACGAATAACGAAACGAAGAAACTTATCGACGCCCTGCTGTGGCACAATCCCTGCTCCTCGTTTAGCTTCTTCGTTGAGGCTATCGTGCTCGTAACGAGCCGTTACGTGTTGTGATGTCACCGCCCTGAACCAGCTACAGCTGCCAACGAGGCTGTAATCTTGTCGACCAATGAGGTTGTTTAATTTTGTTTGGATTGCTCGCATGGTTTGTCTATGGTTTGTCTATGGCTTGTCGTTTTCACTTCTTCGTCTTCTTTCTCGTCTTCATCTGCATCTTCTCGAGAATATCTGACAGCCCTGATGTAACCACTGGTGTAAATACGATGGAAGGGGGAACATGTCATTTTGTACACAGTCGTGGAGCAATACATGTTCTTTTCTGCAGAAATTCCGTTTCTGCAAATCTCCAAATGAAGATGTTTCACATTCTAACGAGTGGGTAGACCCACTCGTTAGGCAAACGACCTAATTTGATCGTAACTGGACCGAGAGATTACGCCCCTGTCACTTTAACGAAAAAAGCGCGTCATACACCACGTGCTCGAGGTCCCGAGTGCCTCGCGCCTCGTTAGATCATGAGCCATGTAGGCAATGAAGCCTGTGAGCACGTGAACACATTCGTTAGGCAAACGACACCGTCGGTCGTTGCGCGAGCAAGAGATTACGCCTTTGTCCCGTTAACGAAAAAAGCGCGTCACGCGTCACGTGAAACGTGTCACGTGTTCGTGTTAACGAGAGCTCCGCCCCTCGTTAGCTCGCGAACGATGGAAGTGATTAAGCCCCCAGGTTTTCTGAATCAGGTCTGATTCCGGTCTGAATCCAAAATTGGGCGGGATTGGCAATGTTTTATCAGGTTTTATTCAGGAATCAATGGAATCATCAGGAATCATCAGGAATCATCAGGAATCAATGCGGTTCCCCAACCAATTACTGAACCAAACCTGAACACAACTGGAGTGATCGCGTACAGGGCCTGAATATTGCCAAACATGCGCCAGATAGGATCCTCCATGATTACTGAATAGCCTGAATAAAAACTGATTGTAGCCGGATATCATCCTGAACGATCACTGAATAAAATCGAACAACTCCAGATAGAATCCTAAATGACTACTGAATGGCCTGAATAAAAACTGATTGCGGTCGGATATGATACTGAAAGATCACTGAATAAAATCTGACTACATTGAGATAGAATCCTGAACGATTACTGAATGGCCTGAATAAAAACGGATTGCAGCCATATATGATCCTGAATGATCACTGAATCTATACGCGACGAAAAACTTGTGCGAATGCGCTTTACGCACGCGCATTAACACAGTAAGTGCACCATAAATGTGATGCATGTAGAGTACAGAGGAACGAAACACAGCGTACTGGCGTTACTCTACGACTTTATTATCGTCCTGCTTTCGTTCGCGCGATTCACTCAGTTCTGTTCCAAGCGACTTCACAAGAACAGGGGTTGCCGCTTTCCAGTCTTCACGGTTGACGCCATGCGCCTGGGTGAACTCTGCAAATGCCAACCGCGTATGAGGTGGCCGCTTACCTATAATAGCGTCGATCGCCTTCGGATACAGCGGCTGCCGTGCCCCCTCAACGCGGCCACGGATTCCGTTATACCCACTGATCTCGATTGTAGAAGGCTGGATTGCGGATAGGGAGCGCAAGCGTGAGGAAACCGGCCGCCATCTTACTGTACCCACAACAGTCGCCGCAGCGATCATGGCAACTTCTTGCAATTACTGTCGTACCAACCGTACTGGCAAGGTTACAGGGCTTAAATTTCTACAGGTGAGTAATTCTTTATCAAGGAATAAATAGGAGTCCATTCTGTATATTTAGTTGACCATTATGAAGTGTTTTTTTGCTCAAAACGAGCACTGGATGCAGGTTGCTTGATCGCTCTTCCGAGGTTCAATCGAGCACACTTGCATGTTACCTGGTGGCAAATACAGTTTGAGTGCATAATGTGCTTGAAAGAACATGTTATAGTACACTGGTAGTGTTGTCATCAATATATGTGCGAGCACTGGAGCGCTTTTTAGCATGCATTGCTAGCATGGTACACGGTGTTCTCTGCGGAAGCAAGTGCCACATTCATTTCTTTGAATTACCTTGGTGCACAAGTTAGGTATTACGTCATAATTAGACCAAGATTGTCACATTTTTTCATGTATTGGTATTGTTTTGTGCCTTGGTTTGATTTGTGACACAGAATGCTGCGTGACGGTGGTGTGGCTCGACTTGGATAGCCCCTTGTGTCTCAGTTGTACCGTCAGCTTGTTACGATAATAATAATTTGTAGCGTGCCGTGCTATTTGTAGCAGTTTTTAAGGCAAAAGTGGTCTCTCATCAATACAGCTTTCGTCATGTGGACTACCCAGTGAATAATCTGTGTAGTGTGGTACGACTGGGTGTACAGATAAGTATCATGTTCCTCATCCACTGGTTTCTTTACAGGAAGGAACCACCTCAGTGCACGCACTGTGGTTAGCCTCTCTCAAATTTGCAGATTTTCTTACATGTTCACATCAGAAACACACCTTAGGCTCCTTCACCCAGCAATATAATAATTATAATTCTTTTTAGAAGAGTTCCCCATATTCTTTTTAGAATAGTTTTTAATCTTTTCAATTTTTAGAAGATACACGAGGATTGTAAACCATGTTTTAAACTGATGTTTTAACATTTGTCCAATGCATTTATTAAACAACATTCATTTTTAACTGGTTGCACCCTAACCAATGTTCTGGTGTATTATTTCCTTTGTTGTCGATGCACCATAAAAATTGGAATAATCATCAATACAGGTTACTTCAGAGCTGCCTCGACATACTCAAGAAATGGGTGCAGAACCTGCGTAATGCCCACAAACTTTGACCACCACAGCACCTCCAGGAAGTAAAGGCATATGTGTCACTTGGGACTTTTAAAGGCATTCACAGTATATAATTCCTTGTATGAACTGTTGTAGATCTAAGCAGCCTCTACAGTACACTCTCAGAAATTAAAACATGTCAGGGAACTGTGATAATTGTTTCAGTTAATAGGCATACACATATATGCTGTAAGAAGAAATTTATTTATTGAGGATGCATTTCTCTGGTACTGATGTTGTTTACACCTATCGCTGATCACATTAAATTTAAAATTCAGCATATATGAGAAAATATCAGGAGGGAAGTTGCTATTCTTTGCTCATTCCAACCTAAAATTGAGTGCTACAAATTTAGAGAGTGTACCTGTCCATTGTCATCCCTAAAATATATATTGTCATTGTAGGAAGGTCACAAAACAATAAATGTAGTCTTTTGCGACCTCCCTGCACGTTCATTGTATCCTGAAACGCATAAGTGCAAGAAATAAATGTTGAACTTGAAAAATGTATACTCTCTTTACCGATCATCAGTGATCTTCTTTACAAAAGCATATCGTGTTAGACCTTTTTGTTTACGTTTCACAGGCAGGGTACACGAGGTCCAAAATGACAAAAGCACAACTGTTTCAAGCTCCAAATCGTTCTGTTGCAATTTGCAGACCATACGTGTGTAGTGCAAGAGGGCCCTTGTACATCAAAGGGTAAGATGGGAGTCACAGTTAATGAAAGTGGTTCCTATGAGAGACTTCAATGCTGAAGGAAATTGTGCAAACTGCAGAAAGTGCCATAGAAGATCTCCAGAAAGCGTGTCTGGTCTCACAATGGTGCCCCTTTTAGATGATGATGATACTGATTGGTGTTTCAGATGTGGAGCTGCATTTTTTGTAACGTGCTCCACATAACATCCTTTGGCCCTGCGACGACAGACGAAGAAACGAGACAGCGACGACGCAACTTTCAACCATTTACTAACGATGAAAACAAGTGAAACATCCATTTAACTGACACTCCCCCCACATGACGTTATGTCACAGATAACACTTGATGCCAAACACCGATATCACCCAAACCAACAACCTTTCTTTATCACTTCTTCTTGCTTCTTTGTAAGCACCGCGGTGGGGGCACTAACACAATCGCTACCTTGTTCTATGATGAGTTGCGTTTCCACGGTCTGCCTGAGATACACATCCTTTGACCTAAACTTTATCTCAGTGGCTTCGAAATCAGGCTCACAACCGCAACCCATTACGTGCTCCGCTAAACGGGCAGAGCCGACCTCAGCGTTTGATACCTTGTTAGCATGCTCTCGTAAGCGCTCATTTACGCATCGGCCCGTCTCGCCTATGTAACACTTCCCGCATCCCAGAGGAATGGAATAGACCACCCCCACTAAGCAAGGGACCTGTTTTTTCCTATGCCGTACGGTACAGACACCCTCCTTCCTTCCACCATTCACAATGGCAGGAAGGCATCCCAATTTCCTCCTGATAGACACTACTACCTTTATACCATTCTTAGCTGCAACTTTCTTTAACCTGTGGGTGGCGGTATGGATATAGGGCAAGGTGACTGTCGGCTGACTCGTACTGGTACATTCTCCCTCCTCAGGGGTCCTCTTATTCCTCAGCAACCTCCTGACTACCCCTCTGACAAAATCCGGGGGATAACCCGCTCTCGTTAACCTTAGTATCTGATCTTCAATGCTCATCTCTACCTGGTGAGAACAGGACTTCGCCACTGTGTTGCTCAACAAATTCGACACCACCCCAAATTTTACAGTCTTGGAGTGACCAGATCTGAACGGGAGAACCGCCTTCTGCATCTTCTGCCCGTAACACCAACATAACTGGGTCCCCCTTTCCCTGGGAGTAGTTAATAACTTCAAATCAAGGTAGTGGAGCATTCCTTCGTGCGGCCTTTCTACTGTGAACTTCAGCTTGAAGGGATTGCTTGCAAACACTTTGACTAACTCATCCCACCTTACGAAGGATATGTACCAACCGGCCCCATACACTATGTGTCCACATAACAGGCATGACAGAGCCAGTGCTGGATAGCAGGCCCCCGTCCCTAAGCAGCTTTGCTCACGCTGCGATTGTATTCAGCAAAAGCATGTGAGTACTCGAGATGGACATTCAGTTTGGCACAACCGCGCCTGCAAATACGCAGAACAAATGAAGGAAGCAACAAACAAACATAGAAGGGCTGTACTTCAAAAAGAGATAAGTCCTGTGTCTCAAGCAGGTGTCACCACTTCCTAAGTAACTTAATTGATTAAGCTTACATCACTACCTGATTAACTGTTCTAACGAGCGCGAACGAATTGCGTGAAGTAATCATTTGAGCTGCTTCGGTGTGTCCATATTTGCGAGGCATGGCACCCATGTCGTTCGCTAAAAGACTCTTTCTGCAGCGATGCTTGATATAAATCATACTAAATGCATACACGGCTAAAACAACGGCTGAGAGTCTACAGAACGATATCTTTCTGTCATGCGAGTATATCTTTTCCAGGACCGTTCGTGACGGAACAATTTTTGTCCAGAACGCAGCACGGGATATTATATACATGGTTGTTATTAACCTCACATCGTTCTTTAAAAGCGATAAAACCCCCGTGCCGGGGAACAAGTCAACAGACGACACAACACACAGGCACAGTTTTTAACCATTTTCGATGTACTCACGTCGTTTCTTATTCAAATATTGGCTGGGAAACGTGCTGTAGTACAATTCCCAGCGCTGCACTGCAGTGACGGTCTAGTTTCGGAATGCAAAACATAACGTTATTAAGAATCGAAAAGCAGGACACCTGCGAAACACTGTTAGGATACATCAGTATACTGGCACCTTACAAAATCGCGTGACGACAAACAATGATCAACGCCTGTAGCACAATAAATACTCGCAATCTCTGTTGCCTCCCATTGTTTCCAATGGGCACACACAGCGTTTTAGGGCCCACCAACATGGCGGCGCGAATGCGTGCCTCTCTCCCACGAGCCCCTCTCCCATACGCGATCCAGCCTTTATACATAGAGATCAGTGGTTATACCTTGGCCCTTCACTGACCATGACTGGAGTGCGTCCTCCGTAAAGATGCCGACGAGCAGTGACGTCGCCATTGCAGTCGCTGACTTCGCTAGCTTTGCACCAGATAACGTCCTCTCTGGTATGTACACGCCAGACCGCGGCAGCAGTTCAACCACCTGCGTACAGGATGTCCATATACATTTACGCCTAATGTTGCCTAACAGCAGCATATAGCACACGTTCACGACGCACAACTTTCGCAGGCGTACCTGGTAGTTACTTGGCTTGTATTTCATTTGAACTGCCTCTGGCTGGATGCTGACGCAGTGGTTTACAGCCTTTAGGAGCCGGCAAGCAGACTTCAAATGTCCGTCTAGTTCTGGAACAGCGAGCAAAACGACAGCGAGTTAAACAAGTTGGACCGATATCTTCTGCGCAGATCCCCAAGCAGCTGGTGGCTAGAATATATATAAAGGAAATATGTACCCGCATGCTTTGCAATCTGCTGCTGCACGATTCGCAGCTCCTCCTCAATATTACGAAGCTTTTCTGCAGTTAGGCAACTGTTCTCGCAGTCTAACATTTTCTTCCTCCATGGCAGACGTTCCATTAAGCTCTTGCAGCAGGTCAAGCGCTTGCATGGTAGCCATGTCCTCGTCTGGTGTCGCTACCAAATTTTTGTTGCATTCCTCTGTCATGGCGTCCATCTCATGCTGCAACCAGACTCGTCATCTGTAATGAGAACATACACGACATTTAATAAAGCGGCACGCATAAACGCAGAACAACTGTCTCTACAATATACTGTACAGATAACCAACGCTTGGCACACCGTTTAGTAAAAAGAAAGAAAGTCCACTTACCGGTGATAATTGTTTAAAGGTAGCAGGATAGTGCTTCCTTCCTTCCCAGCGAACTTGCTACCGAAACGGGTCTCCGTGGTAAAACTTTTTATGTGGGACTTATCGCACACAAAAAAAATTGGTTTTCCTTCTCAAAGTGCACAAGTGCGAACGCCATTTTCTCCGACTTGGCCGCCTTCCCTTGCGCACGACGCGCAGCAAATGACTCCTGGTCCCCACCACAAAGATTCACGTCAGCCGCAGTTCAAAAGTAGGACAGTCCTTTAGGAGGCCCGAGATACCAAAGGGGCAGAATAAGGGAAGGGTCAGCGCCTGCATGTCAGGGCATTGTCCCCATTGTGCTCGAAATTTCCCCGTGACGGGTGGAAACCAGTTCTTGGAGACAGACAAACCTTTGTTGGAAATACGGAAATATCGCACATCTCACCACATGTGGTTCTAACATTTTGATTATTTATGACCAGTGACAAATTAGCTGCGAAGTCGCTGTAAAGTGTTGTCTTGTTCATGTGACATTAGTGCGCAATAGAAGGTGTTACGCACACATACACGACAAACAGAGCTATGATCTGTCCGCATTTGCTACTCTTACGTGTCTTATTTAGATGTGTGAATTACTAACGGTACCGCATATCAAAAGACTAAACTGCAGCGAGCTCAATCTGATTAATTAACTGTATAAGCGGTTGAATTCGCGGACTCAATAATTCGTGGCTTTATGAGAAGCCACGATTCTGATATGATTTGCGGAACCTTAAATTTGCGCGACTATAGTATACGCACCGTGTACGGTGCGTCCACCTTTTATCAGGCGTCTCATGCAGAACCTTACAGGAACCGGCCTCGGTGGCTAAGTCGGTAGCGTGTTCGCCCTCTGATCCCGAGATCGCTGGTTCGAACCCAGCCGAGGACGCCAGCAACTTGGTGGCAGGGTACAAGTTGCTTAGACACGCCGTCTTCCGCGAGGGACGCTAAATACGGGGTGCCATATGGTGAGCTTTCATCGCACGTTAAAGAACCCTCAGGTGGGCAAAAGCAAGCCACAGACCGACCGCTGTGGGGTCGCTCATGATCTCAGTTGTCTCGTGACGTAAACCCGCAATTATTAAACAAAATTAAAAAGAACTTTAGAGAAGGCATCACAACTGGCCAGTAACCCGTGTCATATATATTGTCTTCCTTTTGAGTTGATTCTTATTCAGAGGGCGGCGATGAGGCGTCCTTACTTGGTTAGTATCTGAATCCTTGTCGAATCGCCCTGTCCCACGGTAAGATATTTCGCGGAGCCCTCACGAATTTTGCGAAAATTACTTATACAGTATCTTGCAAAAAAGTGGGGGGGGGGGGTGCTGGCTACGTACGGCCCGCATGCCTATATAGCGCACACAGCAAAAGAGTCAGAAAAAGCTAACTCTTGGTTGCCTATATACGCCAGAATGGTTAGGTCACATCATGTTTAATATAATGTCGCTTATCCTGTGGGAGGCCGTCACTGGCTTGAACACGACGTCTTTTTCTCCCTTTTTGGCAGCTGGGACCATTTCTTCCGGGGCCGTTGTCGTCGGCTATCCGCCCGCGATCAGACTGTTCGTAAACCAACGTACAAAAGCCCTGCTTAGATGTTTGCAGCCACAATTCTCACCGGACGGCTGATCACATTACAACAAATGCTTTAATGAATGTCGGTATCAACTAAGCCTTTTCGAATCGAGAGAACGATGCGCTGTCAATTTGGTTGAAACACAACATAAACAAATATTTCCGAGCTGCAAACACATGTTTCGATGTTACGCGGCCAATCAGACACGTATGTCCGCTTTTTGTTCAGGTGACATTCAGGTATAATCGGAATATTCCGGTATATATCCGACCTGATTCCGGAAAGTGTTACCCGGAATCCTGTCGGGCGTGTACCGGAATCCTTTGATTGCGCCTGAACGCCGTTGGAATCCGCCGGAATGCTCCAGGATTCAGGGCCTGATTCAGGTCATTCAGGGATTTTTGTACGGATTGAATTGAACCAGGCAGCCCAATCTTGAACTCTCACATAGCAAGCGTTGTCGTTATTTTTAAAGTTAGCGTGCTTCAACCGTCACGCGATGCCCGTGAGAATCGTTAAGGTAGGCAGTGATTTCAAAGGTTGCGATTGGCCTTCGCGCGAGAGCTGGTGGTGAATCGCGGAGTCAGGAGTGCACAAAAAAATCGAGTATAAGGGAGCGGCCTGTCCCATATTTAGATTAAAGTACGGTAGTTGATGAATGTTTTGTTATGCTTTAGTAGACGTCTCCATCATCCATTTACAGTACCGTGTGAGCACCGTTATAGCGCGTGCAGACAGACGCGAGACGGAAGATCACAGTGATTTTGCAGCTGGGGAACGATCGAACATTCGAATAACCGGCGAATAACTGAGGCGGAGGATCTTGGAGTGAGGTTTTACTTTAGGATAATAATAACATCTTGCATTGCAGACGCTAGCCACAGGCACCTGTACGAAATCATTGTCATCACCTGTACAATTGTTCTTATCTAAGGATTAGCTGTACTAAGTCATTTTACATTCTGTAACTCAGTCAATATGGTCACGACATCAGTGACTTGCAGACATTTGCAAGGAACCAAGTGCGCTATGGCACAGTACACGACGGGGGGCAGCACGTCACATGTTTTTCCTTAGAATGGGTGGGGATAAGTGAACATCGCTTTGTGATTGATCTCGACACATGCCGGCAGGCACACACCTGGGAGATAGCACGCGACCACCACCACCATCTTGACACATGGGTGCGTTTTGGGTTGTTGACAGAAGTGACTTCTACAGTCTGTGATGTTAGGGACGGGCCGGCGGTTGCCGAAGATTATCGGCAACTATTAACTACAGAAGGTGGTAACTTAGTTCACCCGCCTCCATGCGTTCTGATTCTTTTTCCGTTTCGATATGGAAAACCAGTGTAACGATGAAGATAAGCGCGCTCAGAAGCAACACCAAACGCGATTTATTCCGCAATATAGTTTACCTGCCATTTTGACAAGTGCATGGAGAATATAACATATTATTCACAATCACTGGTGTTGGACACATTTTTAGCGGCTTACTTCCGTTGCAAACACGAGCCACGTTTAAGCAACTGTTTTATTAGCATAACACGTATATGGCTGTGTAAGCTATACGTGCCACGTTAATTCCGTATAGTTCTTGCTGAAGTATCTGCCCTCAGCCGACTATCCTCCGAAGGTAGAAGGTTATGTGCTTGCCGGTCTCTTTGTCAGGTATCACTGGGTACATGCAGCGCTGTAACAGAATACAGTGCATCAACTTGCTGCGATGACTTACTATAAAACGTCTTAATGCTTGGTTTATTGAAGGCAGTTAACGAAAGTAATTATTGTCGCAATGTGAAGTAAGATTGCTTCATATCTTCATGTCTTCAATATTCATGCGCGTGTACTTTGAGACTCAATTGCTTGCTTACAAGACGCTAATACACTAAATTCTGGGACACGGAGCAGAAGTTAAGGACGCTTACCGCATATCGCACATAGTGAAGCTGGAGGGCGTGCAGAACAACGCTATTAGTTTTATTTTGTCTAAGTATGATACTCCATTCTCTCCTAGTTCTACTCTCTCTAGCGACAACACTTCAGGCTAAGCGTCTAGCGATTCTTTTAAAAACCTTCCATGTGGTTGTCTCTGGGAATATGGATATTCCTTCTGCATGTACTCTAATCTAATCTGCCACTAGCTCACTCAGATCATCATATATGTTAAACATTGTACCGTTTTCTGCTAGCGTTGATTGCTTTAAGTTTAGTTTTTTTCCCACGTTGTATCACTTAGTGGAATTCCATTGATGGCTTTGTTGGAGAGTTGCCTCAATTTGAGTTCTTTTTGAGTTCTTTTAATCACTCCTGTCAAAGCCTCAGGTAGGGGCTGCAGTATATGCAGGTAAAATAGATTAATGTTTTCCAACATCGTAGTTTCCTCTGTTTGACATTATAGGAATTATTTCTCATTTGTATGTGAATGGAGTTGCCTCGTGACTGTAGTAGTTCACTATACTCGTGAAGGGAACGCGCGAATACCTCGAACGTACCGCGAACTCAATCTTATATTCTCAAGCCACTAAACTGTTGTTTTTGATCCGCTGTTATCACCGCGAATGAGCTGTGGATATAAGTGGCGCACAGACAAGGACAATAGCGGAGGGGACAGTAGGAATGAGTGGCAGCGGGTTAGTATGCGCCCTGAGCCTATTTTAAGCGGAACTGTCATGAGATTTCTTTGAAAGCTATTTTGATAACCCAGGTAATCCTCAGGCAGTACATCCGATTACAGGGTTCGAACTCACCACATCGCGGTACTACACATTGGACTATCACCAAAGAACTGATGCTGTGTCCAATGTTCTCCGCCGCTGGTCTACAGAACAATGCAGAGTGGTTAAATTAATGAGGTGACAACACCTCTTGCGTATTAGCTGTTGACAAGGGACGGTGAACACTGAGCACTCCTATGACTCGATTCTAACTAACCGAAAAGGCGTCGTCTTGGTGGGTGATAAACCCATGTGCTGAGCAGTCAACTGCGATTTCTTACAGCATAATCACCGGGGTGTGCTCCCTCTACCTCCATTACGGCCCTAGAGTACTGCCATGAATAGTGGTATGTCACTGCTGAAGCATCGAAGGAACTGAATGATGGCAGTTGAAGAAAAAAGTACCAGTAGTAAACAGCGAGATTCGAACTCATACCCTCTGATTGCCGTTGTGAGACTTGCGTTGGTTTTATCCTTCTACGGCAATTGCCTCATCCACTACCACGTTGCATTGAAGGAGTACCTCTGTGTGACTCCATCAACAGTAAATTGCGAGAAGCTCAAAAATAAATCAGGGCGAATACCTCGATGCACATTTGGAAAAGACCCGTCCAACCCCGGTCATACTATTCAATTCACGTTGATTTTTTGTAAGTAATGTAAGTAATTGAGCTTGATCAGGTCAGGTGCCCGTTCAGGCTACGTTAGGATCGTATATGTACTATTAATAATAGGAGCACACTGATCAAGATACGCGGATAAGAGGTCGCAACCATACCGCTGCACTTTCTGCTCAAGCTAGATTTATTGCGTGATTAACTTTCGGTAGGTAATGTTAAGGGAAGAGCCTGAGGACAAGAGCTACCGATATTTTTCTCGGAGACTGGGTTAGGATTCCCTAAAGGATTAAGGACGACGTTTTAAAGCGTTTATGGGTAATGCAGGTCAACAGCGTGCGTGAATCGAAAAATCAAACTAAGGCTTTATTTGAACAATCTGCGCCCTTGTGGTGTTTTGTTGGGGTGAGCAAGGGGGTTAGACATCTTACAACGAAGCGGTGCAGAAAGATAATAAGGTTAACGTGTGCGTGGGCGGTTTTCCGAAGCATGCGAGTTTTTCAGTCGTTCTCATTATTTGATTTTGTTGTTATTATTACGTTAGATTGCCTGGGAGGACAAGTAGAGGACTAGACTGAGGGCCCACCAATAAATTAGATACAGAACACATTTAACAAAATTTCACATTTCTACAATGAATCACACAAGCTGTTCTTATACAAGAAATAGGTTAGGTGAAAAAGATTAGATACACTGAAGACACCGAAACTAAAGCAAAATAAAGTGACAAGCATAAATTATTTAGTTTTTTTTATGATGAATGATACACGTAATCATTGTTATATACATATATAATTCTGGCATGCAATAGATAAAGCAAGTAGTGGCCATGCAAGGAATAACATGTGTGGAGCGGTCTTATTTGTGACGCATTTCTAGAGTGATTTGTGACTTTTTAATGATCAAATGGTGAATAGCGTTGAACTCATACGCGAGATATTGCTGCCTGTTGCCATCTGCATCCGTTTTCCAGGATGTATAATTTAACGTTGTCAAAATTATGTCCGGGGACGTTGAAAAGTTCGGCAACTCGATTTGGAGAATCGTAGGGGAATAGGGAAATAAAGCTTTGAGAACTACCTAGATACAGTTTTTGCAGGTAGGTTACACGGCCATGCGAACATCCTGTCAGAGACCGTACGTAACTACTGGACGGCTAATTATGTAGAATTCATTCATTAACTTAATTATTAAATGTCTTGGGGGAAATGCGACACAACCCAATCCATCCTCTCTTTTATGTATCCTACAGCGAGTACGTACTTTCATATATAAATTGCACAATTTCGCTATGGAAATGACGATGAAACCACGCAATTGTAGAGCGCAGAAACACAGAAAGGGCGTTCGCGTCGGACGGCCACGTGTTTTGTAGCGATCGAACTGATTGCGATTAACGCTTATCTGTTGGTCAGATAGAGCGCTCTCCAGCCCAGATAAGCCGGAAGTCATGTTATTTTTTGCCCTCGAGAAGGGTGTAGTTCCGGTTTCGACTCATTTGCATACAACAATTTGGCGATTTATGTTTCTAGATGCGTGTTCGTTTCTGGACTTGTATAAAGGAGTGTGGATTCAAATAACGATTCCGCAGATTTTGCAGTCTCGCATTTTCCCGGAAGCATCCGATTAATACGTTAATTAATTAATTTTAGGTAATTAGCCACCCAGTAGTTGCATGTGCTTTCCCACAGGATGTCCGCCTGACCGCATAACCAGACATAACCGCAGATCGCATAACGAGACAGAAAAATGACATCAGTGCTGCTCTCATAGCATTTCTGTAAATCTCTAAAGGATAAGAAAACATCCTGTGTAACATTAGAGCTTCTGCATGTGAATACGTTGATAATAAAGCGGGCGCAATTTATCGCTGTGCTTCTGACAGAGTGTGTTGAACGTGTCGGCGTGTTTTGTAGCTGGGAGGTGTGCACGAGTCTGTTCCGTTATACTGGGTGCTGTTTTTGCTGATTTTGTTGTAGACTAAGAAGACTACTATGTTTTTTGTTTCGTCATTATGTAACGTGTATGGGGTGGGTGAATACGCCCCTTGTTAGTTTATTTAGCATACAATCAAAGGCCTGGGAGACCACTAGACCAGGGAGTAGGGCTTTAAAAATATCAATAAAATAGAAACACAATGAACAGAGGACACAGAAAGAGAAACTACTTTGTGCTTCAGGTCTTCCAAGGGCGATCCGTCCAAGAACCAGGCGAGTGAAGTTGCCCTTGACGCTAGGGATACAGGCGTCAAGTTACGCGGACAAATTACGTAGAGTATTTTGTTATAGCGGAGGCAAACATATATGGTCAGTAAGAGCTATATGTGGGCTGGAAGAACTATTCTATTCGGACGAAGCAGTCACAAAAAGGAGTTAACAAAGGAGGTCGTACGTGCTTCAAGGAGATGCACTTTGTGTTCGTGGTGTAATCGTTGAGAGGTGTATGAAGATGGAGACATGCATTGGCCGCGTAAGTAATATTGAATGATAAAACTTGTGAAGAAAGTGAGAATCACTCAATTTTGCGGCCTATGTTTAAGTCGGGATTTTTTCTGCAGTTCCTAAGGAGAGTAATACTTGTACGTGATGGAAAGATCCCGACAAATACAGCAGGTTGCACGTTTTTCGAGGTCTTCGATATTTTTGGAGTGATAACTATGACAGGGTCCCATATGGGGCACGCATGTTCCAACTTTGAACTGATAAAAGAGAGATACGCCATACATCTAAGTTGAGGCGATGTGTTTGGCATGTGTATACCATGCGTGCGCACGGGTATAGCCAAGACCACGACTGACGTTAGAAGGGGCGTTGGCGATAGTCATGTTATATGAGAGGTCAGATGTAGGTCTACACCCAGGTATTTGTAGGATTCGACACGTTCAATGGGTCAAAGCATGTTGTTGCTTTGGATGATGAGCTTGTGTTTGGGAAGAACGGCTTGATTGTTTGGAAGTCCGTTGGAGTGCCTAGTGGTGAACTTTACTTGACACGCGACGGGAACTCTCTGTTGCTGAAGAACCTCGTATCGGCCCAAGCAGCACAATGTACTGAAAGTCGAGTGCAATAGGGGTGGACGGTATGTGTCTCATCAATGTTCTTTAGTTTCGCGAGTGTGTTCAAGGCCTTCCACCTACCCGTCCACCCCTATTGCACTCGACTTTCAGTACATTGTGCTGCCTGGGGGCGCAGTGTGAGGGTCTTGGGGCGGTCTTGCGGCGGTGAGGGTCTCATTCAGGTGCAGGCACTCTTCTACATTCAAGCGTAGTGTTTTTATCGTGTTCATGTGCCTGTATTTTTCATTTATTATTGATAATAGTGCGGCAGAGACACGAGCTCCGCCTATCTAACCACCACCAAGACGCCGACCGTTGCACGACGTGATGTAACCTGCAGGAATGACAGACCTGCGAATTTGGGAATATTGGCAAGCGCCACGCTTCTGTCCGCCACACTGTTTCGCGAGGCACTCAACAAACAAAACAAAGAAATACGACCACTTTTCTTTCAGTGAAAACGTGCGGGCGCTTATATTCTCTGTCTTGTTATTTTTTTTTTGTTGTTGTTGTTGTTGTTAACGTTTCAGCGCCTTTTATCCTTTCTTTATCCGCCAACGGTTGTAGAGTGTAGTTTAGTTGAAAACTAAGGCCTGGTTACAGCAGGGGCGGATCCAGACCCTCATTTTGGGGGGGGCGGACAACGTCTCAAGCGAATTTCTATATAGTGTTTTCAATCTTCAGATGCCTATGCCTTGTTGTGCGTGCGGTGGGGGTGGGGGACAAGAAGGGGCCCTTCTACTGTACCTGCCGCGGGGAACTGCGACAGTTTTTTCTTCGTTAAAGGTGATTTTTGTATAGCGTTACTGACATGCAGTGAACTCAAAACTGATGTTTATTGTGCATCAGAGAACTGGTATATAAATATCACTCAGATGACAAAATCTAGTCTCCGTTGTCCGCGAGCCTTACTTGCGAAACGATCGATGACCCTTTGCGTATCGATGGCAATGTCCCTATGGGTGTGCAGCAATGCCAACGCAGTCAAGCGCTCTTCAGCCATCTGTGTCCTCATCCACGATTTTAACCGACGGAGAGTAGAGAAGGACCGTTCGGCACTGGCTACGCTAACAGGGAGAGTGGCCAGTACTTGTAGAAGCGTACGTATTAGAGGGAAGACCTCCCTGTCGCATTTGTCCAGAGCTTCAACAGCAGTACCCGGCACCTCAGTCTGGGTCTTCCACTTTTCGCGCCATAACCTCAGCTCGGCTTGAAGTAGAAGTGGTCCTATTGGCGCGCTATTCCCCATGAACGCAGAATACCGCTCCCCAATAGCAGAAACAGCTTCCTTGTCGACGCCGTCTGTGGCACAGGTGTGAGGGGGCACAAAAAGGAACAGCTCGTATGCTCTTTCCGCCTCGGTTGTAAACCTTGTCTCTAAATCTGACAGCACATTATCCATTAACGGAGTGTACAGTGACATCCTGTAGTAGCTCTCTGTATTGGCCGTAGCGACGTTGCACCTGTGAGTCTGTCTCTTAGCTATACGTGGGGACCGCAACTCTGTTCCCAGTTCTTCTCCCAGGGCACTGGCTTGCTTGTAGAGCTCCGAAAATGCCTCTTCACTTTTCTCTCTGCGGTCGCGGAGAACAGTCATGGTGTCTGCCAACGCGCTCCTAGCCGTGCGAACGTCAAGATATTCCTTCTGAAAGAGACGACTCAGTGGAACAGTGTGCGCGAGTATGTCCGCCAAGCAAACAATTGCTACTAGGAATTCGGAGTCACTGATGGCAGCACGGAGCGTCTTTGCTTTCGCTGCGCTTTGCATCTCTTTCCAGTCAGCAATGGTATCAAGAGCTTTCGACACACTGCCCACGGACTCTCGAAACTGTATAACGCTGTCGTGCCGTTCAACCCACCTCGTCTCACAAAGGCCTTTAAGTTGGCCTCCAAGGGTGCTCTTTAATACCACGTTTCGTTTCGATGACGCCGCAAAGAAGGAAATTACTTCTTTCATAATGCCAACAGCATTTCTGATCGCTTGGACTTTGCAGGACTTGGACAAAGACAGGTTGAGTGCGTGGTTGAAGCACGGGCAGTGCACCGCATTAGGCGCATGTTTCTTGATCTCAGACACAGCGCCACAGATCTCGGACACCATGACGCTGCAGCCGTCGGTAGCTATACCTACGCACTTTTCTGGGTCGAGGCCTAAGGTCTTCAGTGTTGTTACAACCTGTTCCCCGAGTATCTTTCCTGTCAAGACGGGCTCTTCAATGTTGATACCGGTATCAGTATCGCTACTGACACGACGAAGATCGACGAACTGTACAAAGTCCTCTCGAACCACATTCTTGTGAACGTAGCGTAAAATGAGACTAAGCTGCGACATGTGAGCTAGGTCAGTGGTTTCGTCGAACATAACGCTGTACATGCCGGATTCGTGCACACGCCCAGTGACCGTGGCAAGGACTTCCTCTCCACAGCACTGGATGAGTTCATTCTGCGTCGTTTTGCTGATGTATGTGGCCCGGGACGACGTGCTGGCAAGGTGCTTTTGGAGTTCTGTGTCCCCACTGGCGACCCGGAACCGCAAAAGTTCTCGAAAGTTGCCCTCGTTTGACGTTAATGAAGTACCTTGCGAACAGTCTGCAAGCATCCCGTCGTCTCTGTGTCCGCGAAACGGTATTCCTTGGCGCCCTAGAAAGATTATAGAGTCTATGATAGGCAAGAGTCTTTTCCGGTTCTCATCCACTTGATGAAGTCGCTGACAAGATACTTGATTGGCGACGCACGTTTCAGGTGCATCGGCACAGGCAAGAAAGGCTTTTGCGGCTTGAACCGCCTCTTTGTGGTATCTAGTTGCTTCATGCAGAGGGAGGTCACCATCTTTGCCAAGTAGCCTCGCGAATGTTCGGAGAGGTTTTGTAACGAGCTTTTGAAGAGTAACATTCCTTTGGTACCCTCCTACGCTCCCCGTTGTGAAGAGTGCACAATACTTGCAATAGAGACCACTTTGGCACTTCGAGAGAACCAGCCAGTTAAATTTGCTCAAATGTGAGTGGCTTACATATCTCTTTTCTTCCTTGCCGCCTTTTTTGTGGACGGAGTATGGGAAACTGTAGTTTTCCGCTGGATGCCAATGAGATTCCAACAAGCGCCGCTTAGTGAAGTCGTCAACATGTTTCCCGACAAAGCTTCCAACGTCTAGTAAAAAGGCTGCAGCGGAGCCATCATTCCTTCCACTGTCACTCATGGTGTTCGATAGTTCGCATTCATGTTCAGCACTGTGACTGCGCTCATGTCGTGAACCGTTGCCGTCAGCCACAGCACTTGCTGGCATGGCACACGCTATCTGAGGATTGGCGTCCGCGTCGCTGTCATCCGTGGGCAACGTAGAGGAACCCGATTGTGATATTGCCGGCGCCGCGACCTCCTCGCTGTCTTGAATTGAAGTTTGCAAGGCATGCTTGGGAGCGCGACTAAAGAAACTGTCAATCTTTTGAAGACTCGCTCGCTTCATTTTACTTCAGACTCCGTTCTCACCGCTTAGACGCGGAATTGGCCACGTGCCGTGAGTCGCGCGCGAGAAAGAAGGAAAGCGCTGTCATGGAGACAGAATAAAGAGTGAAGGCGGCATCTTGGTGAAAGCAAGCGCGTGACCGTTGTTGGCATGGGTCGGACGGTGGGACAGGGGGGGCAGGTGCCCCCTCCCCAGGGGCGGATACAGACCCTCGGTTTGGGGGGGGGCGGTTTCTTTGCCGGAGCGCGCAGTGGGGGAGGGGGAGAGGGAAATGCAATGCATAAACTGACGTTTTTTTTTGGGGGGGGGGCGATCGCCCAACCGCCCCCCCCTTGGATCCGCCACTGGGTTACAGTGGTTAACTTTGAACGGAGATCAAGGCGGCTAATACTTGAAGTTAACACAGAATTATTTTTCACAAACGTTAGTTCATGGCGTAGTGAATGTTTCAGTGACAATAACTCCCTTTAGTGAAGCAGAGTTAGGCGTTAAATTCAAGTAAGGGACCGTTGATCTAGGTTCAAATGTTAATCGGCGTTAGGGAAACCGGTCCTAGGTCTGTTAGTTCGGAGAGAGTTTGTGGGCGTTTCCTTGCGCTTGACCTGCGGCGGAACCCGACTGAGAGGTACGATTCCATCGTTGTATGGGATGTCGGTATCAGTGGTGTTACATCTAGTGTATCGTGTAAATCACCGATTATTCAGAGGAGGTGTGGCTGTGATTTCATATTCCTTAGCAGAATTGAGCGTGGGACAGAACGGTAGCGGCACTACAACGCCCCAAACACGGCCGTGAACCCTCCCACGTTGCAATACATGCGGACACGTTCAAAACTGTGTCAAAAGCATAGCTAGCAAGTACGCTCACCTTATCAATCACGCATGCATTCGCATGCACAAGCTCCAATGTCATATACTGTATTGAATACGCCGACTCCTTAATGCAATACACTGGTAAAACCGGTCAACAAATGAACAACCGCCTTACCGGCCACAGAACTGACAAACCTCAACAAATACCTCAAATCAGTTGCCGAACTTTTCAACTTCCCTGTTCCCAACTTGGACAACATGAAAGTATACCTTCTGAAAACGGGCTTCAGATCCATACGCGAAAAACGTGAAGGGAAGCCATAACTCATGCACAAGCTAACACTACACCCTAAGATATTTTTCTGTTGTATCGACTGGGAACTTGTGGAACAAAATAACCGAGGTCGCCCGTCGTTGAATACAGAGGTCCGTTAATGGAGCATAAAGTGGTATCCAACATGGCCAAAAACTGCTGTCATCTTGTAAAGCAGTATGTGAAAAGCATTCCCGCAAAATATTTATGCCCAAAGTTGTTTCACTGCGGCGCAATTCATTTACGGAAACGCTGCCCAACTGCAGATCACACCCCATCTAGTGTGACGTTTGTGGTAGAGAGCACCCTCCTTGGTTGGTAGAAAAATCCGTCTGCTACGAACATTGCGAGCTGTTTCTTGTTGGCTGCTATTCATTATATGATTTGTATCACGTTTCCTGAAAAAACAAAGCATACATGCAGCCCGACAAAACAGTATTGCGATCACAAGAGTGATATCCGTGGCTTCTGTGCAATCTTTCGTTGCACGTCTACAACTCACGAGCGACGTAGTGCCAGTGCGCCGTTCAAAGCGAGAATACTTCCGAGGCGTTTACTGTAGGGTGTCTCTCCGACGTATTCGCTAATTCCCAGTTACGGCAAAGTCTGTTCGATGTTTCGTGTACCTACATACACCAGCGAAGTGTGTGGCCGTATAGCTCACCAGCGCAGAGTTCAGGGTTGCGTGAATGAGAAAGGCAAACGCCTGAATGTCGCTTGTACAACGTTCCGCTGAATGAGCCAAGAAGAAGCAAGATGCTCGCTTTAATTCAACGTCACGTTTTAAGGCCTGATACAGACCTTCGAATATGCAATCTGCACTTCAGCGAGAGCGACTATCAATCGCCGCCGATCGTTTTTGTCGTACGTCAACGATGGAGCAGCAGCAGATATTTCCCCGCTCCGTCGGCATGGCGATGCAGCTGCTGCCCGTCCACACACGTCCACGTCCACACCTCCACGCATGTCCACACCAGCTGTCACATCTCGATGGCGTCGCTGAGAGTATTTCCGGTGCGACAGCACAGTACACGGTACCACACGAAAAGGCAAGCGACGCACTCGCTGCTCATAAAACTCACAGTAGCAGAGGCAAGCAATGACGGCGCTATTGTGGCGCAACCTGTTTGCCACTGAACTAACTGTACGATGAAAACGGTCAGCCAGGATGCACACTGTCGGGGAGCCCTGGGGTATCGCTGTACCACGCGCAGTTCGATTCGTGCAGCACCACTCGTTCTTCCCGTGGTGTCAGCGGTCCCAAAACGTCGAGGTCGTGCGTTGCCAGCCTTCGAATCCTTCGTTTCGGACATCACACAGCCGGAGCACGTCTAGCCACCTAGCGTCTCCGAAGCGGTACCAGACGCTCCGGCCTGCACCATGTTGCCAGGGGCGCGAAGCTGTAGTATAAATCTATTGTAGCGGAAAAGGCACGTGACCTCCGGAGCTGGACCAATGACTGAGGACTAGCCACCTTTTTTTTTTCTTTTTTGATTATGTCGCCAATGACGTAAATGACGTGTCGCCCGTTTCTCTCTCACTACTTTCCTCCTCTCTGCTCTGCTTCACGTCTTATTTTGTTGTTCCATTTTTCTTTCTTTCGCTGTTTTTTTGGTTCGCGTTTGTCTGAATGCAGTGGGAGTTACAGGAAAACGACGGAGCCCTGGCTGTTTTTCTCACATTAAGTATTTTATTGTGCCACATACGGTTATGCAAGCAAGGCGTAAACAGCATGTCTACAATAACGAAAACAACAAAACATTATTATTGCGCCGGAATTTGCTTGAACAAGCCTTACGATGTCGGACTGCCTCTGACAAGGACTGCTACTGGGCACTGGAGCTCGGTGGCTGCAAGATGAAAATTAGTGTCAGATATACAGCTATGCATGTGAAAGTTGCAATGTAGACAGAAAGAATAAAGGTGCTATTGAATGCGAAAAATAACGATTATGGTATTGTTGTGTGAGGCTCTCACCCATAAGGGGTGGCGGGCGACCTCAGTACAAAAATATATTTTATTGCGCTACTTCACAATGATATATTCAGGCCTAATAGCCTGACAAACTTGGCTTTGGAGCTACTTACAGATGCACATCTACTAAGTCAACGTCGGATGAAATTTGTCGAGCGAAATCACCGAGAATCAGACTTACAGTCGCGTCATACCTTTAGACAGCACGTGAGCGGGTATCGTAATCATAACATGAAGATGATATTGTTTCACGAAAAGAAATGTAGTCTACCATCGTAACTGCAAAGCTACACTGTCTGTCTCGGTCACAGCGTATTCCGGTCCCGATTTACAGTGACTGTTGAGCTACTTATTCACAATACACGAAGTGAACGGGGTGTTGTAAGGTAACAAGCAATAACAAATGATTTACCTGTCGACAGTCTTTGGCCTGGTATCGGGTACGAGTCGTTCGGACCCTGGAATCGTTTCTACACCAAGAAGCAGAGCAGAAATGTTGCTAAGGCACCTCCCCTGGCAGCTGTGACTGTTCGAGGACACTCACATGATGCAGTTTGCGTTTTCAAACAGGAAAAATCAGAATTCATAGAGCGACCCAACCGCTACACAACACGGGCTGTCCGAGACGGACGCCTGCGACTCCGTGGACGCCGGTTCGGCCTCGTACCCACATGCGGAGAATCGGCGCGGAAACGCGAACGCGGCGCGGTAAACTCTTGCCGCTGGGCGGGAAGAGCCAACTCCGCTTTCCTCTTTTTGACGATCGCGCAGTGCACGATTTTTAGCGGCATCCGCACATGCTCGGCCAATCAGGAAGTAAACGGAAGTTGCGTGCGTTCTTGTTTTCTTCCGGTCTCCCGCACGGAGAGCACTGACGGCGTCGTTGACTGGACGGTATGTCGTAGTGATGCTCACGTTTTTCAACCGGCGAATGTTTATGAAGGAAATGAAATGTCATTATAAAGCGTTGTATTAAAATGGCTTTTTGGGCCTACATTGAAGTAAAATTTGGGAATGCAGCTATGTAAAGCGTAAGATATTGACTAGTGTCATGAACTTGAAAGCTAAACATTGTTCACAAGAAAAGAATGCGCTATCGCCACAGCGAGTGAACGCAAAGCCTGCGTTTCTTGCGTCTGAGATGTTGATTTCGCAAAAGCTCAGGTGTAAGAACGGAAACGTTCACTACAAACAATAGCTCGACTTCGCTGTCGTTCGCCATCTTGTCAAACACGGGCTCAGAAGCTCTCGCTGTGGAGAGCCGCGGGCGGAGGCAGTATAGCTGGGGCGACATCCAAACGCGCGGCAAGCGGCAGGCGGTTGGGCACATCTCTACCGCATGTGGATACGCGGCCTTCCAGCCGGCACAGCCGCCACGCTGTCGCCTGTTTGAGCGCTCGCGAACAATTTGAAAACGGCCAATCATCACTCAGAAAACTAATTCATCCTCATGGGATCCAATCAGTAACAACTAGCCGCCGGATGTCTCCATGACGTTGAATTTATGACGTTCTCTGACGTCCGATGACGTGAAACGCATGAAGCGCCTCACTTTATCCCGCAAAAGAAGTCGCGAGTTTCGGGCCCTTGATGTTGCTCACCTCGATCATGTGATCTCAGGTACAATGAGGAGCGCCCCTACCACACACTTCACATAGTGACGCGCGTGTCATCATCAATCACGTGTCTATGGTGAAGGGGTGTTCCGCGCACGGGAGATTCGGGGGGCTATTGCCGGAGACCCAAGTGTGGGAAAGCGGTTTTCGGTCGCATAACATTCCATACCGAACAAAAACAGAAACAAAGTTGTGTGCCTCTGGACTGTTCCTTTAAATCATATTCATGGTGCCTGTTGACATAACGCATCTATTCCATGACTTTTACAGAAGTGTTCGTTTTCGATGAATAACAGAGGTATGCAAAAATTATTCGTGGTGATGTAGTATTTACAACTGCTTCGTATTCCCTACAGACCACTATTGTCACCAGAGTGGGACAGTATCTCGATGGAACTGAATCGACACAGTAGAAAGACAGGAGTGACGACAGTAGTGCGAAATACATATTTATTGTTGCAGTAAGAATCGCAGTGAAAATTATTGCCAAACACCCAACTGCTGACGTCTTACACATTAGATAAATGAGAACACCTCTTCTGAAACTGTGCCCGGCATGCGCCTCTTCCTCAATGCTTTCGTTCTGGAGAGCGGACTTAATTGCAAGAAACGTCTGCAAAAGAGATTAGGTTTTCCACAAAAAGTACCAATTACACTGTACTTCTGAACTTAATTATGTTTGTAATCTCTTTCAAGAGAATCAGTGTAAAATTACAACTGATAACATTATCTGTACTGCAAAGAAGACATTAAGGGAAACCCAACTAGAACAAGGAAAATAGACATTTGCCGGTAGAAGTGTTTCAAGTTGCTCTGTATTAACTGAAAACAAAACGAATCACAAGTTGTGTAGCATGTGGGACAATCATAATAAAAACACAAAGAAGAAAATGTAATAAAAATAAAAATCACTCAGGCCGGTGGTGTAATCTTGCAAAAATTAAGTTACAAACATGAAACACCTCAGAAGATTTTAGTGATCAGCTTTCGGCCAGGGTCTCCGCTTCATCAGGTCCCCTGGTGAAGCGCAGACCCTGCGCGAAAGCTTGTCAGTAAAACCCTTTGAGGTGTTTTATCTATGTAACTTCGTTTTTTACTCTAAAGACACAAATTGAAGTTATACTTATATTTAGTAAACATTTTACAAAATCACAATTCGGGAACCTGTAGTTGCTTATGGTGATATGCACCTTCTGAAGGATGGCGTGACTCGCACCCCATGAGGTCCAATCAGGTCGAGCATTTGTATGTACATTATACGCTACTGGGATGGAAATACAAGAGCTCTAGCAGATTAGCATCGAAGATTGTAAAATGAAAGGGGAATTTGTCAACTCCATTGTGGCATCAGGGTTCAAATAAGAAGATCGCATAACATCAACACGGTTGCCCATATAGCCAATGGGTGTCCGAGGAGGACCTCACAAGGGGCATCATCCGAGACGGACCCGAAATAAAGAAACCCTCGCCTGGTTATTAGCAAAAAGAAAAAGAGAAGTGCAACAAAGAACCCAAGAAATACTCACGGAAATCACGTGATGAAAGCTACATCAACCACACCGGGAGCCAAGGCAGGATGTTTCACAA
The DNA here is from genome assembly GCF_037126465.1 of Ornithodoros turicata. NCBI lineage: Eukaryota > Metazoa > Arthropoda > Arachnida > Ixodida > Argasidae > Ornithodoros > Ornithodoros turicata. The sequence continues at coordinate 140,728,795 of NC_088201.1, forward strand.
CCATGCTCAAGATTACATTTAAAAGATTTCGATGTGGAACCGAAAGGATTCAGGCTCAAAAATGCGAAGTATGCGAAATTCCAACTGCTATGGCACGAAGCACAAAATTTAGCACCACTACAGTGCAATGCATATCCAAATACAGACGAAGGGTGCACACGAGTGTCTATATCGTTTCTCTAGTCTTACCACAACATTTATTTGTAGAAAGCTAAGGTGTGCTTACCGTTTAGCTCCAGAACTCAGCAAGCGCTCTTGGAAAACGTGCCCAGAACGGAAACGCAAGACTACTACGCCCCTAATTCGACGCTGAGGCCGCGCCGTGGCTCTCGCGTTCCCTCGGAGCTTACCTCTCCGGAGATCCCGTTGTGGCAATGCAATGTCTTACGTTTTAATGCTGTACGCTGAGCCCGCAAATGTGGAGTTTGTTAAGTACACATGCACTTGGGAGCACCCAGAAATAAATGCCTCTTTGTGTAGCTGACTGTATTGTTTTTTAAATATTTGATTCGGCCTTCTTTCTCTGCCATGACCAAGCATGGAAGATCGAGCGATCAGGCTAGTTGGTAGAAGGTAGCCATTGATTGAGGAACGCAGCAGGAAAATACAGACAGATATCGATGACAGACGAGGAGAGTCCGCGTCAGAATGTCACCGTGTGCCCTCCATCTCGTCAGTGGTCCCCTGAAGCGCTACTCACTCATTGATGGCATAACATCCCATAGGGAGGCGTCGTCATCCCCCACTTCGCAAGTGGTGGCTCTCGGAGGCACTTTTTGAGAGTTTTGAAGCAACTACATGCAGATTCAACACTACCAGTGCAAAGTTTTTCTTTCTGCACAAAAACAACTTTTAGAAAACAATTGTGAACACACAAACATCATGTTTACTTATCAAAATATGTTTTAATATACGCACCGAGCGCATTACCGGAGATGGAAAAATGCATTACTAAGGCGGATCGGAGGAGCTAGTTTACCACGGAGCGCAAGCGCCGCGCTGCGCCCACAAAACATTCGTGCAATTAAGGCCGACCCTTTCTCAACGGCGCCGGTTCGGAGTTCGCTCTCCTTAGTTCTCCTCCGTGCGTAGGACCAAAGCAACCTTTGTTTGTGTGACACAGTGTTACTGCTGGCTCGACGCGTGAACCACTCCGACGCTGAGATGTTGGTACGGGGTTGCAAAAAATGGTCGCGTGGGCCAATTTACCCCAATAGCTCCGTAAATTCACTTTCACGTTCCGCTTCGTTACAGAATCAGGAACTGTAGTCTGTCCTTTTTTTTCGAATTTGTTTAGAGTGTATTAACCGTTCGGCATTAACGAGTCGCAAAGCACTCTACACATGCTTCAAAATAAAACCCCTCCAGACCTTTCTTTTCTATTATTAAACTCCCCGTTATATTCTATCCGTGTTGTTACTCCTTGCATGGCCACTAATTCCTTTATCTATTTAATGTCAGAATTTTATGTATGCATATAATAATGATTAGAAATATAGAAAAGACTCGCATGCTTCGGAAACCATCCCACACAAGCGGTAACCTTTCTATACCGCTTTGTTGTAAAGATGTCTATCCCACTTGCGCACACCAACAAACTGCCTCAAGGACGCATGTTCTTCATCTATCCATCTATTTTAAAAGCCTAGTTCGATTTTTTCTATTCATCCATGCTGTTGACCTATAATTCCTCTGAACTCTTTAGCACATCATCAATAACCCTATAGGGAACTCTCACCCCGAATCTGATCGAAATATGGGGAGCTTTCGTTATGAAGATAGGCCCTTAACATATCCTGACCCGTTTGGTGGTCCTTTCATTTCAAATCGCCAATGTATATCCATGGTTTTGTTGTTCCAGTGGAACTGTGTTTCCTGAAAGCTCCCCGATTCACTGTAGTAACACAGCCAACAATCTGCTCTTCAAGAAATAGTTTGCTCTATATGCAAGCATCGGTTCGTTGATTTCTGTTGCAGACTGTAATGTATTTCGAATGTTATCAGGTCCGTGCATTAGTGCCTCACAGCTCGACCAGTATCATTTATTGTTGGCTCTGGAAGCAACGAGATCCACGCAAGTAAGCTATCCCGTGGAGAAGGACGCACGCGCGATGCCTATCTCAGATTTTTTTTTGCGTGTTAGCACCGCGAAGCAACTGTGGCTATTAACGGCGTGCAGACGTGGACAGACGGAGAGAGAACAGCAGGAAGGAGTGGGGAAATGGCGTTAGTATGCGTCCTGGGCCCAATTCAAGGGGAACTGTGCCGACATTCGTCTGGAAAGTCTTCGGAAAACCCGGGAAAACCTCATAGAGAACAGCCGGTGGTAGGATTCGAACCCACCACCTCCCAGCCTCAGCATGGAAAGCGATCAACCTAACCACTACGCCACGGCAGCTGGTTTGTCTGAGACCAATGTGACGTTAAGGGGGAGGTCCGTTTCAACGGCATCGAGATGCCAGACGAGAGAGATGCCATATCGCCAGACCTGAAGCAACGTCACCAAACGTCACGCTTGCCGATCGCCCCCTCCCGTAATATGCTCCTCCCTCACCGTTCGGTCACGCTGCCGATGCCCACAAATACTGAAAACTCTGAAAATACGTGGTTTTCGAACGAAAGGGATTGACGGGGAGTTGTTCATTGTCCATTGCACACGTCCACCAAGTCCTTGTTTTCTTTTTCTTTTTCAGTTTCGTTAGGGAGCGTACTATCAATTTAAAATAAATTTCGATTGTTCGGTTTAGTAATTTCTACATTTGTGTCTTTTGTAATCTATCCGGCGTACTACAGGGATCGGTTCTCGGTCCATTGCTTTTTTTAATTTACATTAATGATCTCTCTGGCCTTTTTTCTTGTTCTGTACGTCTGTACGCTGACGACTGTGTTTTACATCGTGAAGTAACAGAACCTCCAGAGTTCATGCATTTGCAGTCAGATCTGAAGGTACTACAGTCATGGTGCTCCACGTGGCATATGGAACTAAATCTCACTAAATGTAAACACCTGAGAGTGTCTCGTAGTAACAGCGAATATCCCACATACATGATTGGTAACACCGTACCAGAACAAGTTACACTATATAAATATTTAGGCGAACACGTATACTCTAATCTCTCATGGGGTCAGCACGTTGAATATATAACCAATAACCCAACACGCACTCTAAGGTACATTCGCCGCAACTTCAGACTCGTACCGCTCAACGAAAAACTAGGACTCTACCGAACGCTAATTCTTCCTAAATTAGAGTATGTCGCCTCGGTGTGGGATCCAGGGCAACAATCACTCATTCACTAACTGGAAATGGTTCAGAACCGTGCTGCACGGTTTATTCTAGGGAATTATAGTCGTACAGCCAGTGTCACTGTGATGAAATCAGTCCTTAACCTATCTTCCATGGCTGTTCGCCGCCAGGTTGCTCGACTCTGTCTGTTCCGTAAGATATATTACTACAACGAAACGCTAAAACTCCATTTAATTGCACATCCATCATACGTCTCATCAAGGCTTAATCATCGCCAGAAAGTTGGTGTCCCATCCTGTACTACTAAAACGTTTTTGACTCATTTGTACCTAAAACCTCACTGGAATGAAATCATCTCCCGGGTCACGACCACTTCACGACCACTTGAATGCAGCGTAAGATACTGATCTGATTGTCCACCAGTGGTACTATCTATGCTCGTGTTTTTGGTTCGTTTGTTGTTGATTATTTTCATTTTCCTCCACATTGTTCCTGCTTTGTTTCAAGCCCCTCCCCTCTCTAATGCTGTAGCCCTGAGGGTAAATAAATAAAATAAATAAATAAATAAATTGTAAGGTAACGTTTCTCACACGTTGTTGAACTATTTGTTGTCGCTTCCTCACATCTCCACACAGGGGTAAGCCTGCGGAACGTGCTATAATTGCACACTAATTACATGCCAATGTGTCGGGGCTTGGTTTCACACGAACGCTTTTCTAGTCAATGAGCTGCACAGGGACAAACATGGACCCATAAACTCTGTTGCGCCGTTCACACATCAACTGTCTTTTCCATGGACGATGCATTCCTTCCGGAAAACTCCGGCTAATAGCCGGCTTTGAGGAAAACACGTTCTAGTGCGCGAGCGAAAGCTCGTCGTACATGAATGACCAATCTCACCAAAGCAACCATGCATTTCCGCCACCGTCTTCCTCGAACGCCGTAAAAGTCACGTTCCTGTGAATTAGGTCATTGCTAATCTAGCCATTAAGTATATGGTTAGATGAACAACGAGCTTAACAACCAGCAACGCCGATAAGCATTGCACGTAACTGCAAACGATACAAATCACGAAGAACCTTACCATTGCGGCAACTGCTGCTGCTTGGTCATGTTCATCCAACTTTTGAAACTGCGTCTGCAAAGTTGGAGAGGAAATGTGCTCCTTTGTATTATGCGGGGGGAAATGCTGTAGAATACGCTTTGCATAATTTGAGCGAACCTTCTCGAGGTACGAGAGGGTCTCTATCCCATTTTCTTACTCCCAAACCACAGCGGAATATCCGGAGGTGCACCACCTAAGAAGAATTTAGGGCGCTGACACAAGCTTTTACGCCCATTGTTATTCAATTAGGTAGCAAAAGAGAGGTTAACAAGATGAACAACGAAGGTAGAACTCATGCACATTCAACACAGATGATACACTAGAGTCATATCTCGCTTATCCGAAATTCAGTATCGGGAAAACGCGTTATCCGGGATTAATTACCAGGAACGAACTTCCTACCATTGGGTTTTGTCTCCGTTAACCAGTATTCGTTATCCGTATCCGGAGAGCAAGTACGGCGAGCAATCGACCAGAGCCTACTTCAGTCTGATCCGCTTCTCTTTAAATGTGTCAAGGGCCTGTGCTTGCGATGACCTGGGCTTTTGTGCTCGTCCCCAACAGAAGTGGACGACGAAGTCGAAGACGACATCACTCTTGTTGAGCTTCAACGAGCTATCCGAACGTTGCATCCAGAGCGTCCGGAAAGTACAGCGGAAAACTGCGTTGCGGAAAACGGCACAGCAGACAGCCGTGGTACATCGGAAGATGATACCATCCTAGCTCAGATGCAGTGTGATGATGTCGAACACAGAGATGAAACGAACACCATTGGAGATGCGCCGGAGCTCATATAAAAAACATCATAAAAAACATAAAGACCATCTTTTTAAGAGTTCTCTTCTTTCAGCTGCAGGGTGACGCAGCTCGTTCCGAGCCGGTGATCGCATTTCTGTCACACGTATCACAGATGCATACTAATTTCAAGCGGCACACTTTCCATGACTTTTTGAGGTAACGGTTATGAAGTGCCATGTTTTCCTTGTTTTGTTCCTTCTGGCGCAATAAAGGGGCCTCCTAAATTTTCAGGTTGCCCTGGAAGTTGCTTGATTTTGTTATAAAAAAAAATTCGGTATCCGGTCTAAAAGGGACGACTCCTGAGGTGTTCGGACAAGCGAGGCATGGCCGTCAATTGTAAATGAATTGATAGCGAACGAACAAACGATTGGAAAGGCGTCCGTTCATGCCCTTCTTCACACGGCACCTCTTCTTTATTTCTTTTTTATACAGGTTCGACAACCAACAACGGTACTGTCCGAAAATTACATAACGACTACTCTGATGAAGACCACATGCCTGAATAGGAGTGTAGATGTGGGAAGAAGTGGGCATTCCAGAAACTACAAGTGCGAAATACGTCATTCATAGACACAACAACGCGAACGCTAAAGATGTCCCTATGGTTAAAGGCCTTGATTCGAGATGTCAGCCCCACCCCCACTTCTACAATCAGAACCCACTCTAAACACACACGTGAGTGATCTCGCGCAGATAATAAAATATATTTCACACTTACGTAGTTCGCTAGAACGAGCTCGATCATGCATTCTGAATACTGCAATGAAAACAGAAATCATCTTGAACGATCTGCATGGCAATGTCAAATTGCAAAACGTCAGCAAGATATCAGTGGGGGAAACTGACGTAAATATACATTGATATGTTAGTTTTTTTCCGATATTTATAAAATAATCCGTAATGAATGCTCTTGTCGTATATTATGCACGTACACCACAATGACAGGCCCGGACAATTCGTGAATTAATAAGCAACTTAAGTCATATGTATAAAATTGAATATGATTAATAGACGCATCGAAATATCAACATACTCAGTTTGCAGTGATGAGTACATAAAAAAAGAAAGAAACCTATATGTTATGAGGCTGAGATCGAAACGAAATTATTTTGAGTCATGTATCTTGCACTTGCAAGGTAGACATGCTTGTAAGATGTGAGCTTTTTGGACAGTTGTTCTAACAACACTAGAAACAAAGATATGAAGACGATGATATGTAGTGTTTCACGGCTGAAGTAGGTACTGTATCCATCACACGTGAGACATTAGATAACTGATATGATAATTAAGTGGAAATGCGTCAAGTCGAGCACAGAACAATTCAGGTGATCTGGGGTGGTTGTGTATATACAACGGTCGTAGGGCATGTCATGAGCTTTTCTTTCTTCTTCTCTTTTTTTTTTCGTAAGAGGTTATGCAGTATAGTAGCGAACAACATCCACCATTTCAATCTAGAGGTGTTTCTTTATTTTTTACATAATCGCCTGTTCTCTGCACATATCTGCCCCAGAGTCCTCAAAGCTTGAAAGTTACCCTGCGGTAGAAATCAGCTGCATCCATCCGAACACCGTGTCGCACTGTATTTTGGATTACCTTTGTTCTCTCCTGACGTTCTCGGCTAGATGGTCTTTCCCAAATCCGAACAGGTGGTAGTCGGAGGGTGCAACATTGGGGATGTAAGGTGGACGTGGAAGAACTTACCCCCTCATTATCGCAATTGCGGCTGACCTGAGGCGAGCGGTGTGCGGGCGAGCATTGTCATGCTGGAGGACAACGTCGTGGACGTTTGTGGCGTTTACGTCGCAGCCGTTGGTAGCGTTTGTCGCGTTAAGCAAGGCGAAGCTTGTGCAGTGTCTGGACACAGAGAGTACCAGTGATAGTTTTGACCAAGTTCCGGGAATTTGATCAAAATTAAGCCCCCGAAGCTCTAGAAAACCGTGCCCATCACCTTCGCGGCTGACGGCGCTGCTTTTGCCTTCTTGGTTGAGGAAGAATGGACGTGGCGCCATTCTATACTCTGCGGTTTCACCTCGACCTTGTCATACTCGAAATTGTGAACCAACTTTTGTCACCTGTCACAGTGCCAAGCGAAAGGTCATCGCTTTCGTGCCGACGTCGCTGCAGCAGTTCTGAGCTGATGGCTTTTCGCTGACGTTTCTGGTCTTTGGTTAGTAAGCGCAGGACTCACCGACCACACACATTGTAATTACTTTTACACTTTCCTAAGCCTCCAATGGCCCGAGCCGAAGCTTGCAGGCGTCTCCTGCACTGCATTGTGATCTGTCCCAATGTGTGATCGTCTGTCTGTTTCGACTATGATGTCCGCAGTGAGACGCCTGTCTTCATTGTGCTCAGTTGAAGCTGTCCGAGGGCAATCGCTTGCTGGTGTTCCCATATTTGAAGTGTTTTACCCATCTCTGGACACACATGATAGCACACCCGCACACCGCCCCATAAGCACGCTAAGGCTCCTGTGAATCTATGCACTGCAGGAGGGACTTCTTCTTTAGGAAGAAATTTCATGACAATAAGCTGACGAAGCGACATATCGTTGTAGGTCATGTTGCTAGGAGTGCAATGGTCATGTGATGCAAGATAACGCGCTACAATACTGTCAATGGCAACACAACAGCTGGTGCCACCTGCCGCCATTCTCCTCTTCGTCTGCTGTTGGCGGTTGGTTCGCAAAAAAAGTAGCGCATTACTTTCGGTACGAACCTCTAGGAACAAAAAGGAGACGAAATGTATAAAAAAAGCACCGAAGGGAAACCCAACTATAATTGGAAAACACCGAATCGTTAAGATTCAGTGTTTTCCGATTACAGTTGGTTGGTGGTTGGTTGAAATGACATACTATGACCAAATGAAGTAAAATGTAACTTGGGATTAAAATATGCTGAGCAAACCAGTGGTCGTCAACAACCTCATAAGTGTTCGAAACATTCATATACAGGTAAATATTCATTTTGCGCAAGGTTCCCAAAAGGGGCTATAATTCCAGTCAGATTGAATTGCTTCCTCCTGATGCAACTCAAGGGAGCATAGTATCCGCCTCTACGTTTCATAGAGTTCGCATTTTACTGGGTGTCACCAGGGCGTAAAAGTCTACTAGCATGCCAAGTTTGACAACTACTGAATGCAGACAGACCGAATGCATTTTGTGTTGTCTACTTATAATGCTCTGAAGACCATATAGTCCTGCTAAACTTCAGAGTGATTCAACATAGGGCGCACAGCATGTGGGGCAAAGTGGCGCATAGATGCGCAACGTTATAATACGAGACGTATAAATCCCCTATTCAGATCAACCAAAATAGCAGCGTTACGTAGGGCAGGTAGGACGCTGCACAACGACCGTGAACATTGAAGGAGTTGTAATTGCAGGACAGCCAACTGCCATACCAGGTGCTTGAGGTGTCCCACGCCGCCGCATGAGGAGCAGCGTTTCAACGGCACTTCGCAGCACCGCCATTTTGATTGTTTTGAATTTTACGTTTCGCATGATAACTTTGCGCCACGACGCTCACTCACTTTGAAATTTACCGGCATTAGGTCTACTTCAGAGCTTTTGACGTGGATGACGTCACATTCCACCTTAATGGAACCATTTTTTTTTTTAGCATGGCGTGCCGGCATGGCTAGACTTATACGCGCAGTATAAGGTCGTGCTCAGTATTCGCCACCAAGTCGCAGTTTGAGCTTGAGGTTATGTCACGGTAACCGACCCTATACTTACTGTAGAGAACCCTATAGAACTGTAGAGTAAAGGCTACATAGAAGGCGAAGCCTGTGCGCGAGAGAAGCAAGTAACGTGGTAGACGGTCTCTAATAGAAAATGAACAATTTTTGTATCCATCGAATATATCAGAGTCCCGACCTTGACACCACGATACCATTGCTGCAGAGTAAGTAGATAAATCATCGCAGACAATAATGACCTTTCAACCCTCCAGAGCATGATGAACACCAAGGTCCGGGACTGGTGGCCAGCCGGTGCCACTCTGTCAGCCTATTCATTCCCGCTCAAACTACAGTGACCCGAGTCACACTGCACGTATACACGGTCTTCTCGTTGCTCAGACATTGTAGTTGGTGAAGGCTGTGAGTTATGACTGCGCCCAGAGACTCACAAATCTAGAGCAGCCCTCGAATCTGTCTGGGTGACCCGCGGGTAACGACGAGTGTCATGCGAAAAATTTTATGCAAACATTAGGATTACATAGAGTTTTGCCGATGTTGATGATGTATTATGTGAGTGTGGTATCCATCTGACAATGACACCCCCTGTCTGAGGCGAATTAAATCTCGATTAGTAAACTGACATCTGTGTTCCTTAACTTTTCTTTACGGCGACTTAACACCTGTCAGACGAGCGTTAACTAACATATCCCGTGGCGTCATACCGATAAGCAAACAATCATTTCGCATACAGGGTAGAAGACAAGTGACATAATACCCAAACAATACAAAAACAGCTTTCTACGCGAAGATATAATGTTACTCACAGTGTTTTAATCCATCTTAGCCTCCGTCGCAGGAGTATATTTTTAAGTAAAGGTAGAACATAGCGGCCGGCAGCAAGGAGGCGTCGCAGCGATGAACGGGCTTATGAGACAATTACTTGTAAATAGAAGGAAATAACAGTTGCAATAGATTAGAAAATAATGTCTACAGAAACATAAAACACACAAAAAAAGCTGAGCGAACGTAGAGCAGAAGCACACCACAAATGCATATCGTTCGCGCTAAAAGCATAACAAACTCTAGGGGCTAGAAATACATGCGAGCGCACTGCTTTGGAGGCTCCGCCGTTTAGGCTCCAAACGCCATTAGTGAGCTGCGTTAGGCGAAAGTGCCAGTTATTGCTAAATGTAATTTCCTCTGCCGTGTACGGATACAAATGTTCTTTATCCTAAATGAGAGTTACAAAACTCAGTTACAAAACTGAGATTTAGAGGGTCGTGTGACAGGGGTCACACGAGCTGATGATATATTACAGGAAGCCGATGAGAATTCTGGTATTGTGGATACGTCGCTGACGTTGCAGTGTGCTCTATTTTGCTGCTTTACATGATGTCAGCCAGATGTTTGACGCTTGGTTCCTTTTGATCAACGACGAGGAATAGAGAGGGGGAGGGAAGCAATCCCGGAAGTAAGAATCAGTAAGAAGTTACAAGAGAAGTTTTGTGGACAAAACTTCGGACTATTTATTTAAGGGTATAAGAATGCTGGTTGAAAGGTGTCAAAAGTGCATCGAAGTTAAGGGTGACTATGTTGTAAAGTGATACACTTGTTTAGTCTCTATGACTATTAAAAGTTGGTCGGGCCGGAAACTTATGGAACCACCCTCTAATATAGTAGGAATGTAATCATGTTCCCGTAACGGCGTTCTGTCTGGTCCTCCGTCGAGCGCGAATGGAACTTTGCCCCCATAAGTATGATCCTCTCTTCTGTCCGACAAACGTGACGTCCCGATTCACAATTACACGCTTCTCTTGAGGGTCGTAGAAACGGTAACCTTTCCTGTCGATGCAGTAGCCGAGGAATATGACAGGCTTGCTTCGATTGTCCAGCTTCGTCCTGTACCTATCAGAAATGGATATGTAGGCAAGACATCCGAAGGTTTTGAAGTACTTCACCGTCTGAGGTCTCTTTGTAAACACTTCTTCGGGGACTTTTTCATTTAGAACTGTTTTACTGCATCTATTCCGGACATACGCAGCAGTGTTCATGGCCTCAGCCCAAAATACGTGTGGGAACTTGGACTCTGCCAACATTGATCCTGCAGTTTCTACATGGGTGCGGTTCATGCGCTCCGCGATTCCGTTTTGAGCTGGTGAATGCGGAACAGTCTTCTCATCAATGACTCCTTTGTTCCCCAAAAAACGCTCGAGGTGTTCACCGAGAAATTCCCCACCGTTGTCTGTTCGCAACCTCTTGACTTTTCTTCCTGTTTGTACTTCTGCTTGACGTACAAAATGTATAATTTTGTCCCCTGCTTCATCCTAGCACTTTACTTTCTTGCTGTCCCTTGGTCTGCCCGAAGAAATCCTAACCTTGCACGCCGCCTCATCCGTTGACGTAGTTTGACGTCCTTCTTCTTGTAGCAGTGCATATTTCACTTTCTCAGGAGTGATGTTTGCCATTGAACAGGCGTCAAAACTTCTTGCAACACCATAATACGGACGTGGCAACCCCTGAAGGGCTACCGATGCTACCTCCGCGTCGTCGAGAGAGTCTCCCAAGGTGCGTAACTGTTCAGCAGCAGATTGTACACGGTGCATGTACTGGGTCGCATTCTCGCCCTTCTCCCATTTCGTTGCGTTGAGTTTCCGCCTCAAGCTAAGCCTCCTCTCTAAAGTGCGTCCCCGACTCACTTCTTCCAGCTTCTTCCACACTCTCTTGCTGAAGTCTGGTTAATGACATATGCGGTTTGGCCACTCGATAGCGTTTGGACGATCTCATTGAGTGCCTCCAGATCCTCCTTGTCCCATGTAGCTCTCGCTTCTGGAGTTGTCGGAGGATCTTCATTGATGACTTTCCAGAGTTGCCGCTCCTTCAGGAACGTTCTCATCTTAAAGCTCCACGTCGGGTAATTGGTCCCATTCAACTTTTCCATGGCGCCGCCCGGTAATGTGACAGAAGCTCCAGCCGATGCCATCTTCAGACTTTCCTGGAATGCCTTCTTGGTTTCCCAGCAAATATCCTAATACTGTAGTACACTGCAGTCGGCTGGTAAGTTCCCTGGGCACATAACCTACTGTTGATCCAGGAACATGGAATTGTCGCAGGTGACCTAAGACGCGCGCAAGAAGCTGAGAACCCAACAACTACGTCGGCTCTAGGAACTAAAAAAAAACGGCTCAAGCAGTTCGCTTTTATTTAGTCAGCTTACGAAGAAGAGAAAAAACCAAAACTATGTACATGGTTGACAACGTGCAACCAACATACACATCATTGATGAAGGTGCCCCGTTCCTGCAGTATTCAGTTGTGCTGAAGCAAGATCTCTCACTGTTGGTGTTCAAGGACAGGGTACAGCTTACCGTCCTTACAGAAACCGTCCCCCAAACCGTGAAAAACACAAGAGTTCTCATGGGAGTCTTGGAAGAAGTAGAGCACTTTGATGCCAAGTGTACTCCTTCTGAAGGCGTCGACGCATCGCAGCCGGTGATCTCGCTCATACGAACACTGTTTAATGATTTGAAGTCAGCTTCAGTGACGCCGGATGAATCAGCATATGGCTTTGAATTTCTTTCGGAACAGATAAGTCTCTTGACCAAGAAGCCTCCGAAATACTCAGTAGACCTTCTTGTGTTTGCGAGCTTGTTCAATACAATATCGCCACATGCCTACAAATTCGTCCGGTTCTCCTCAAAGCTCGTCTTGCCTCACGCGTCGCCATAAACCGGGTTTGCGCTGGATATGAAGTTAACCCCCCAGCGTGAATTTTCTTTCCTACATGAAGAAAAGAGCAAAGCAAATGGCAGAGCGTCAAAAAGTGGTGACATTAATGCTGGACGAGGTGCACCTGAAGGAGTGCTTTGACTACAAAGGAGGAACCATTGTCGGGGCCTCTGTCAGTACGGCTGAACCTGCCAAAAGCGCACATGTGTTTATGACTCACAGCTTGTTGTCTCCAAACAAAGACGTGGCCCATGTTGTACCCGTTTATAAGATCGCGGCTGAAGTCCTGCAGTAGCTTCTCCGAAGAGTTATTGTGGAGCTTGAAAAGATAGGCTTCCGTGTAATTGCTGTTGTCACTGACACCAACTCCATCAATCGCAAAGCCATGTCTTTCTTTGTGAATCCTTCGAGATTGGACATTGTCTTCCCATATCCATGTGACAGCAGTCGACCGCTCTTTTACATCGTGGACTCCGTCCATTTGCTGAAATGCATGCGCAACAACTGGATCAACAAAAAAAAAAAATCATCGGAGGGTGATGTATCACCCTTCTTTTCATCATGTGCTCGAAGGCGCTCCCACACCTCTGTTCTCTGCAAGTTTCAACACCCTGTGCAAACTTCATTCATCTGAACAAGGAGAATTGATAAAGCTGAGCCACGGATTGACCATGAAAGCACTGAACCCATCCAACTTGGAACGACAAAACGTAAAGTTGGCACTGCAAGTCTTCAGCAGTTTTGGGGTGGAAGCGTTGAGTCAGCGTAGCAACAGACTTGAAAATGCCGATGAGACTGCAGAATTTGTGGACACAATAATGAGATGGTGGTCAGTTGTAAACGTGAAGACTCCCAGAAAGGGCCACAGACTCCGTGATCCCCTCCAACCGCCAGTGACTTCGATGACTGAGCCCCAGATTGTGTTTTTGAATAGTTTTCTTGAATGGCAGCGGCAGAACCTTGACTCTGGTAGATTAACACGGGAGACACATCAAGCTTTTCGTCTCACATGCTATTCACTGACAGAAGTTTCAAGGTACTGCCTTGAAGAGCTCGGCTTCACATATGTTCTCCTTGGAAAATTCCAGACGGACAGTCTCAACGAGGGATTTGGCCAATATAGAAGGTTATCTGGAACACAGTATCACATAGCTGTGAGGCAGATCTACGAGTCTGAAAACAAACTGAGACTGCAGAAGATGATGTCCTTGCCTTTAGAAGAAGAAATGGGAGAGATGTCAAACTCGCCAGCTGATGATGATCAAGACATCATATTGAAATCACAGATGAAGACATAGGAAGTAAAAGAGATGTCATGGCTGCTATAATCTACGTCGCAGGCTATTGCGCTCATTCGACGTTAAAGGGACTATTAAATTTCCCGAACCCCCATACTTTTTTTCGATGGAAACTGTTCTTCCCGCAGAGGAACTAATATGCCACAAATTTTTGCGGACGAAATCGCTCCACTCTGCGAGGAGCGCGCGCTGGAAATGTCTCTTCGCGTTCCTCCTCTCCCGCGCATATTTCCCTGCCGATGGTGTAACTGTACGGACCGCACTTCGCTTCCCCGTTACGTCACCGGTGTTGCACAATGGCAAGTAATGCCGCGAGCTCGCGCTGTAGCTGCCGCCACTTGCTCGCGCGAAACCTGCTGTCATGGAGATTTCCACTCCCGATGAACGCATACGCGGGATCCTACGGCGCATGCTCCTGGCGGGATTCCTGGGCTCGGCAACACGTCACGATGACGTGTTGCTGAGCCGGCCGTGGTCGCGTCAAGTTACCCGTTGTGTCTCCGCTCGGCAGCTCGCCACGGCGTGGCGCCAGCTGTCCTCCCTTCGCCGCTCCGTTTAAATTCGCTCCCGAGAAATCCGCTCGCGCGACGAAAGTAAAATTTCGGTTCTAGACTCAGAAAAATGTCTTCTTTCGAACGAAACGAAGAAAAAAAATCGTTTCATAGCCCCTTTAAAGAGGTTAGCTTGCAAGCGATGTGAAGAGAATCTGGTCCTAACGCACCGAGAACTCGTAATTGGAAGTTCAATGCTTGAGAACCTGACGAGAGGAGGGCTGAAGTTCCCTCAACCATTTGTGGTGAATTCAGCTCTCTATGATGAAAACGACGATAAAAACCAGAGACACGGAACAGAAAAAGACAACACGACACGTTCTCAAACACAGCAACCAAATGGGTTGCTGTGTTTGAGAACGTGTCGTGTTGTCTTTTTCTGTTCCGTGTCTCTGGTTTTTATCGTCGCTTTCACAATGTACCAGCTCGCCTGCACCCTTGCACTTCTACCATTCAGCTCTCTATACCGAGCTTGTGGTAGAAAAACTGACGTCTGAGAAACATGCTGTGTGGTTTCATGCAGCTAGGAACAATGACAATTGGTGGTGAATCTGACGCAATCACTGCTGGATACCTTTGAGGACTTCGACTGCTGTGTGAATGGCCGCGCGCCAGGTCTGGTACTCCGCGACATTCTCTGTGCAGCAACAAATACAGTTCTCAAGAACTACTGCAGGAAAAGGAATGATAGGCCACTTCAGCAAAAGCCAGCGGGGAAGAACAGGAAGGCAGCAGCACTGAAGCACACTTAGCTTGTACATAGCAGTTGTAAATATGAATAATAACTTTTGAATAGCAAAGTAGTACCTCACATTCAGCTTGTAAACTGGAACTGTTTTGTTGTTAAGAAGATAACCTATAAATAGCAAAGTTGTAGCCCAGTTTTCTGTTAATACGTTTGCAGGACAGTCAGCTTATTTCACAACTGTGTGTGATAGTTACCCTACAGTTGTCGTTAAGTTGACGTCAATCACCATGTATTATATGTCCTTATATGCCTATTGCGTTCGTTTATTTAATTTAGCTTGTTGTGAAAAATAACGCAACTTCCCCTGATGCTGGGGCTGCAATGTCTCGGGTTTTGAATAAAATGGTCAGTGTTGCTTTTCCCGCAAATATAGCATTTGCGCGACTTTTATTGCACCACTGCAGCTGTTCTGCTTTACTGTTATAACGAAATAATAGAAACGAAAGCACTATGTACATGCGAAGGCGCGTTTGCAATACAGTCTTCGTGCTTGCGAACCTACAGCCGCTGCTCCCCAGAGCGGAGGGACCGATTGTGGTGACGTCACATTTGCATGGAGTGGCCTTGTTAGTCTAGGTGACATTGACAGTGACCGGCACGAAAGGATCGGACGACTGGTGTTACGTGGCGCGTGTGGAGAGGAGGACGTGAAGAGGCCTTATATCAAGGTGGTGGTGTCAGTTTCCCCCTCTCTCTCTCTCTCTCTCAGCAGACCTATTTCTTCAGTTTTCTTCGTGTGGTACGTTATTGAAGCGCTTCTTCTGTGTGTGCCCTCGTTTTTCTCCACGCCCTTCCAGCAACATTTTGCAGTCGCTCCTCTTCCTTTTCCTGTTCTCTCAAGTGACCCCCATCGACGGTGCACTAGGAGTATCCCTAGGAATGCTCCTAGGAGTGAGTGGGATGATATTCGAGGGCTCAAGCGTATGTTGGAAAAAGAATGTGCGACGGAAGGTAGGATCGCTCTTTTTTGACTAACCGCTCATACTTGCCATGGCCAATAAAATGGCATAACGCGCAAGCGTACGGCTAGTCACATGTTTCACGCGAAGAAGCGTCGGAACCTCTTCACAGACGTGATTTCTGTGACTGGAGCCCATTAAGTCCGCACCACACACGCTTTTTTTTCTTTCTAAATGGGGAAATAGTTTTCAAACCAGATTTCAAATTCCTTCTCTGGACCCGGAGTGCCTCCAAAGACACAATTCCTTCTTCTTACGGATGTTACATGCAAAGAAAGCGTGACCGACAGACATACATCGTTTTTATTACAGATGGTGTTTCTTTCATTCGTTACATATATTTTAATAAATAACTTATGAGAGTAGCATAGACTTCGTTTCTGCAGGTGAGTTATCAGGCCTGGTGAATATCCTCTCGAAGAGAGTGTGCAACTATGTACTAGATGATTAATTACCTAAAATTTGTTAATTATCTCTTTATATTGGGTTTTTCATGTAAAATTGAGATGTCGAAAAGGGGAAAAAAAAGAGAAACACTGTCAAGGAGCCCGCGAAGAGAGAATCACACACGTAACATGAAAAATGGTTAGGAGCAACTAAGATTTATTTGAACAAGAACTTTCGTGCAAGAGACTGCACTTCTTCAGGTTACACAACTAAGTGCGACACAAGTATATATACCAGGAGAACAGATACAATAAAACAGGTTTCCAGAACTAAGTAAACAACCAGACAGTAATACAATGCATCACGTGAGCAACCGTCACATAAGAATCAGGAAAGAGAAAGTGTACGGGTAAATGAGACATTCGGAGAATTTGGGTTCAAAAGATTTGGTGGTGAAAAAACGGGGGCACAGGTGGAAAATTGAGACAGCAGAATGAGAGACCTCGTTGAAAACAATTTCATGTTTGAAGAAAAAATATTCTAAAGACGTACGTTGCAATTTCTACAGCCGAATTTTAATAATTCTAAGAATTCGAAGCTTTATGTAGCGAGACAACTATGAGCATGAACGACGCCACAGTAGTCGGTCTGTGTATTACGTTTGGCCACCTGAGGGTTCTCCAACCTGCGCTGAAATCTCAACACCCGGGACACGGTATTTAATGTCTCTCGTCGAATGCGGCGTGTCAAAACAACTTGTGCCCAGCCACCTAGTTGCTGGCGTCCTCGGCCGGGTACGTGCCCGCCACGGAATTTTGCTCCGTAAATGACACGAAACGAAAACAGCGTGCATAGGAGTACAGGTAGGATATGATCTTCCCCGTCGTCGTCTATCTGAGTCGCAAAGTGGTTCATCTCAGCAGCAAGTCAACACGAACTCCAATCATTCAATCGCTCCAAAGCACGGGGCCCTCCGACGTGGAATAAGCGCTGTCTTTCCTGCACTCCTGATGCGCGCAGTTTCAGTTTCCCGCTTGTATTTCCATAGAAAAATTCGGCGATGAATATTATAATCCGCCACTCTAGTTCATGTAGCACTATTTGTGTCAAAAAAAAATTCCAGGGTGTGTAATGCTAACTGAGGGATGAGACAGCCTTATGCACAAGGCTGGTACACGCCTAGTAGCTACGATGTTTTGAAGCAGTCCCGAGCCTTGCGTTCAGCCTTCCTTCCACACGTCCGGAGCTTGTCAACGGAATGATTTGCGCATTGTATCTCGTTGCTGCCTTCACGGTTCTTGACAACAACCGATGGGAACAATTCAGTACTTCCGTTAACTGTTCTGCCGACATGTTCGGCTGTGACATTTCCGTACCAGACGCACAAAGTGGCTTCCAGTTAATTACCGTGACTGATGTGGTTCTCAGTTCCACAGCACATGAAATATCAAAGGAAAGATGACCAGTTCGCCTCTGATGAACCATAAAGTGTGCGAAATGTTTCTCGAGCAGAAGGAAACTTTTAATCATCAGCTAAGGAATTTCTGCGCAGGAATGTACGCAATGAACCAGCTCTTCTAACGTTAATTTCTAGACCCTTTCGAGTTGATTTATTTTGGATTTTAATTTCGTTATATTTCGTTATTTGAATGTCTCACGTCACACATCTTGCAATTAATAAGGATAAAAATGTGTTTCACGCGTTGTCCTACATAACGGAAGGATCATTTTCTGACAGCAGCACAATTTGCATGTAGTCACTGTCTTTGAATTGGCGGCAATCAGCAGGAGCTGAAAATCGCACAATTTGTTTGTCTGTGTGCCAGCGTGTGTGTGCGTGTTTGTATGTGAGTGTATCGAAGTGCGTGTGTGTGCGAGCGTGTGCATGTGTGTGTGCATGCGTGATGATGCGTGTATGACAGCGCGTGTGGGTGAGTATATGCGGGACGATGTCAGGAGATCGCCGAAGTCCATGAAACCTACTGTGCCAGACATATGTGTATGTCTGGCACAGTGGGTTTCACGAACTAACGGCGACCTGCTGACATCATCCCGTTAACAGCTGCCGGTGTAAAATATGTACAAGATATATATTACCTTGGGAACTTCGTCACCGACCTTTTCGATGCAGAAGGGAACGTGTTCACAGCAGTAGTTTATGAACTGCACAAGGAAAAACATCATTAGAAGAAAACACCACCTGTAAGTTGGCGGGAACATTATTTTTTGTTAGTGCACTGGACAGTTTGAAGCAGCCACGCGCATTTGGCTTCTTTGAGTTACACGCTTTTCCAGTGCTTCTTACTCCTCGATCGCCGTTTGAAGATACCTAAATTCGTTTAAATCGGTTGTGGCATTTCATTCCCAAATATTTACATCGACGTGAACTCGTATTGAAAGTTTTCCAGCTAATTGGGAAACAGACGCCTAGAAAATTGGTACTACATCTACTGAAACTCATCCTACGGTGACATAACGGAGAGCAGCGGTCAGCAGTCGCGGTAGAGACCATGCATAGCGTGGGACTTATGCTCGTCTGACATCATAACTCTTGTGGATGTATGTTAAAAATCTGTATCTCGCTAATAACAACACGCTGAAAAATAATGAATATTTGCTGCAGAAAATGCGTCCATGATGCAATCGACCACACCCACTAAAGTGCCATAACACTTTTATGCACCACGGACTCGTAGTTGATTTCCACTATCACAATTTCCTCTTGCCAATCGACTTTCTGGTTATGATTATTTACTTTGTGCTCATCACACTTAACGCATCACGTGTAATGAACAGAACATTTACGTGTTGGAAAGCAATTAATATTTATCTCGCGTACGGCTGCACTGTGTAGGATAGCCCAACCATGTTCACGTTCACCCTAATATATCAACTAACAATGTGCATTAATAATGCAGTTCGCACGATTATTTCTAGTACCCGCACTTCAATTGAATTTTCTAGTTCTTGGAAAACTGAGACGAAATTAAACTGAGAAGCTAAACGAGAAAAGCAAGTTCATCTACCCTTGAACTGCAGTATTGTCTGTATCCTTGTCTTGACCTAATACTCACCGTATACAGTTCACTTGCCGATGGATAATAGTGCATGTTGAGAAGGTAGCGCATGCACTTTTTGGACAAGTGATTGACCGCTCTTCCTACTGCTGTAGCATAAAACATTCCTGGAACAATATCCATAAAGCGGTTATTTCTCGGTGCTAGAGCACGGCCTTACATGCTAAATCACATTTGTATATGTTGAAATGGATGCAGAGGGCCTGCTCGAACCAGGCCTACGGATGGTCCCGAAGCAGTCAACCATGACATTTGTTATCACTAGGGTCCGGGACTGTATATGCACAAAAATCTTCCAAAATATGCACGCAAATACGCTCCGGAAGCTTTCGCATAACTGGGAACTCTTTAATTAAACATGTAAATTATCTGAAAACATTCTACAAATGAAAATGAACATTCCTTGGGTGTTGGACGTACGTTCACGCGTGCGCACTCAGGTATTCATTGTTGGTCATTGCATGGTGCCACCATGTTCATACTCAGGTTTTCAAAAGTGTCTGCGCATACACGCACGAACGAACGCATTGTTACACGGGATGATTAAAAAAAATAACTGGCGATTTAGTGGTAAATTCGAGAGAAATGCGTTAGCATTAACCGCCTTTTTCGGTCCATACTTGACTTCCGGGTATCCACTTCCAGTCTAAACCCGACTTCCCGTTGCCACATCTCGTCTATATCTGACATCCGGTATGCATTTCTGGTTCAACTCGACTTCCGGTTCTCCACTTCCGGTCTAACCTAACTTCCGGTTGTCCACCAGTGGTGTTCCAGTCAATGCAATTACTGTATGTAAGTTCATTTAATTAACTTACAATTAGCCTCAATTACCTTCAATTACCCTGTAATTACCCTTTAATTACCTTAGGCAACAGCAGGTTACATGAGGTAATCTCTAATTCCCTTAATTAGCTTTAATCATCTTTACTTACGTTAATTACTCTGAATTGCTCTTTAATTGACGTTAATTAGCTTGAATTACATTTAATCAGCTGCGGTTACCGTCGGTATTCTCTAATTTCATTTAATATTTCTTTTAATTGCATATATCTTACATTCATTACTTTTAAACTCAACTTTCCTCTTTTAATTGCCGTTAATTACCTCGAATTACCTACATTTACTCTTACCCCTTACTCTTAATTACCTTCAACTACTTTAGTCTAAAGTCATTTGCGTCCATTCACATTTACCCACTTATATCCCCTTTGCACGTCCACTTATACCACTGTCTCGGTGAGACTTCACCATCTCACTCACGGACACACACACACACACAGATACAGCTTTTTTCCATTTTGACACTCCTAATGCTAACGCATTAAAACTTCCGGTTTTGTAGTTGAGAAAGCCATGTACTGCGAAAATGTGCGCCACCACGATCCATATCATTCCGGCGAATTAGCTAGCTACCTAGCTCATAGATGCCATGTGCAGACAGCTCTTCGTTGTGCTGTTCATTGCCTCCCAGAACGGCGCTTACGGTCTTCAATGCTTTGATTCTCGTATTTTTATCAACCACAGCTGGCACTCGCTCGCAACTTGTGGCGCGCTCTGTCTTCAGAAGTTGGTTCTGACACAAATTTTCTAGCTCTTTGAGCAATTTTAACTAAAAAAGATACGATAAAACCCAACGGTGTTCTTTTTGAAGTGTCCTGAGAAGGTGCGAGAACAGACCACGAAATGGCGACGTCGCTTCAATACATGCTTGCAGTTGTGGTCTGCTTGTGGTATGGCAAGCTCAATTACCTTCTCTTTTTTGTTTTCCTTTTTTTATTCTTTAGCTCAGTTTTTGAAATCTTTGGAATGCGTCTTTTGACATATGGTGGTACTTTATATATTGTGATATTCACCTTTAGGTGAGAAATAAAAGCACAAATGAAGTTACAGCATATATTATATCGTTATAGCAGACGTAGCGTTGCTAAAACATGGATAAAAAAGTAAAAAAAAGATGACACAGAGTACAAAATTGATCAGGGTGAAAGCGACAATAGTTTCTGGCAAGAGTGGGGTCTTCCCCCTCTGAGATCTTAAAAGGCGAAGCTGCCCAGCTCGAGATCTCAAATAGGATTAAAGGACCATTCAGGAAGCAAAATAGTACTGGGTTATTCCATCTCAACTCAGGCAAGGTCGTCCGGGCACCATCGGCAATTTTTATTGAAAAAATATGTGTTCTAGCCTGGCTCAGATTGAGAAGGGAACATCAAGTATTTTTTCTCTAGTTTCCGTAGTTCCCGAGAAAACAATCCGGAAGAATATGGCAGGTCCGGCGCACTTTCAGGCATAGCGATTTTGGCGTTCAGTATTTTTCCAACGAACGCGTTCACGGCTTTAAATTATTTTCCATGCACTGCCAGCTATGTTGGCTTCTAGTTCGTTGAATCACTTCCGGTGGGGTTTTGCTATTTTGCAGCTAAAACTACGCAAAGTTGGCAACGACGACGAAAATCGCTCATATTCTTGCGCTTATTGCGGCACTTGTGTACATGCCACTGAAACGAGAAAAGTATAGTCGTCTAGCGGAGACTGAGCTCTATAATGTCTAGGAGTCTAGGCCAGGTTGCTGTCACGCACGGAGACGTCTACAACGCGCGACATTTGAAAAAATGCGGTTTTTGAGCGCCCATATCTAGAGAACTCCACCTCGAATATTCTTCAAACTTTGTAGGCACCTGCTTCCATATATTATATTCGAGTTCAGAAAATTGACGTTTTTTTTTTCCTTGCACAATAAAAGTTAGAACGCGCCAAAGTTTTAGTGTCGGACTGTGGTGCGTGTAATGGCCATGGAAGTGCTGCGAGAAGTTCACTGGCCGATATTCGCGTTTTTCTTGAAACAGTGGACCGTGGTACTTGTAGTCTACCCAAGGACACGCCTTCAATTAGCATGGAAGCATAGACAACGATTTCTGTGTTCGTCGGTGAGTACTTTGCCGTGTCAGAAGCCGTAGCCGCTGCTAATGAACAGCGAGGAGAGTAACAAGATTAGCGCCAACGGCACTGTAGCCGTATCCGGCTTCAGGTATAAAACCCAAGTCAGTTTGGAGTCATTGCGAGAGTTCCTCTAGCAGTTGCCAGTAGTGATTTCGTTCGTAATAGTTGTGGTTTGACACTGTTTCGACTCGCCGTTGCTTTGCCGTCTGTATTTTCCCCATGAACATGAAATTAAGTAAATACCATGTCTACTGCGTGAACTACATGAACAGGCACAGAGAGAAGATCCATATTCAAAGGCAGTGACGATTGAACAGTATTGTAACGTGCATGAGTCGGATTATCTTTGCCATAACTGCTAATGTAATCAATAAATATAAATAATAATCATTTTATCCATTACTGGCATGGTCTAGAAAGCTGAATGTAAAAATGGAATTTTCATGCATGTACCGCGCAAGCAGTGGCACATACACTCAATCGACATTTCTCTATAGTGTCCTTGTGAAGCCGTCGTGCCGCTTGCGACGTCCTGGGAAATATTCGACTCTGAGTTCTCAAATAGCAACACGAACAGCATGGGCGGCTGTCACAAGAAAAGCATGAATATCGAACAGTTAACTTCTCGCGGCGCTTCCATGGTCACTACACTTTAGCACGCTCTTTTTGGCACATGGAAACTTTTATTGTGCAAGGAAAAAACCTTCGATTTCCTGTGCACTCAAATGTCATATATGGAAGCATGTGCCTGCGAAGTTTGAATAATTTTGAGGTGTTTTTTTTTTTAGGTATGAGCGCCCAAAAACCGCATTTTTTCAAATGTCACGTCTTGTAGACTCCTCCATACGCGACAGCAACCTGGCCTAGACTCCTAAATTTGATACCAAATTATAGCGCTGAGTCTCCGCTGCATGGCGATACTTATCTTGATTCACTGGCATGTACACAAGTGCCGCAATTACCGCATGAATATAAGCGATTTTCGTCGTCGCCACCAAATTTGCGTATTTTTAGCTGCAAAATAACAAAGACCCCGCCAGAACTGAACACAAGCACTAGAAGCCAACATAGCTGACAGTGCAAGGAAAAAAAATCAAAGCCGTGAATGCGTTCGTTGGAAAGATATTGAATGCCAAAATCGCTATGTCTGAAAGCGCGTCGGACGTGCCATACTATTTCGATTTTTTTTTTCTCTCGGAAACTACGGAAACAAGAGGAAAAATACTTGCGGTTCCGTTGTCAATCTTAGTCAGGCTACAGCATATATTTTTTCAATAAAGATCACTGATGTGTCCGGACCACCTTGCCTGAGTTGAGATAGAGTCACCCTCTGTGATGCTGCAGCTGGGACTTGCGTAACCACCCAAGTGGTATCTGTGGCATCACTGATTTTGTCAAAGTGTAATCAGTCAGCCCACTTTGGAACCCAGCTGGAACCCGTTAAACCTTTTTGACGGCCAGGTGGAACCACTTGAGAACGCAAGTGCGACCAGCCAAGGTCAAAAGAGCTTTGAGCGCACAGCGTTGGAGGGCTGCATTCGGCTAGGGACCAAGTAATTTTGATAGGGAGAAGGGAAGAGAGTCCAGATGACTAAGAGAACCGGAGTTTGCGGTTCGGGAAGGTTGGTAGCGTGGGCAATGAAGAAGAATGTGCTCCAGATCCTCTAGAGCAGTGTTTCCCAAAGTGTGGTCCACGGACCCCGGGGGTCCGCGAGAGTGTCCGTGGAGGTCCGCGACCGTCTCTCACATTTCAGTGAGGATTTTCGTCCCCACAAACACGCGCTCGTACATGCTGCCCGATTTCCAAACACCCAGAACTTCCAAAATTGCTACAAGCATGCTTCAACAGCTAGCTTCTAATTTCTGATAGAAAAGTCCTGCAATGCACGTTTGTCCGCGTCACACACATACAAACAACAAGAAGAAACCAGTCCGGAATAGTTTCTGAAGCTGTATCGAAAGCACGCAGCAGCTGACGAGGTTGCTGGTTATGCACTGGCTGTGACGGTGTGTGTGTGTGTGTGTGTGGGCGGGGGGGGGGGGGGGTCCGTGAATTGGTTCTCATAGCTTCCGGGGGTCCGTCACCGCCAAAAGTTTGGGAAACACTGCTCTAGAGTACCGCAGTGACAGCATCTGGGAGAATCAACTTGTCTCAAGCCGTAACGCCACTGAGCTGTAAGTCCACATCGAGTCGCATTCGGAGGATTAATGCAGCATCTTGGCGAGAAGTGTTTCGTGGCATGCGGAAAGCGAGTTGAATCAATTCTGCTCAGCATATATGGGAGGGGGGGATGTTGGTTCTCCATTGGCGGGAAGCCAGGGGTGTTACGAGGCGTCGCAGATTGGAACGACGGTCCCCTCTCAGAAGTCCAATAGTTGTCCGCTTCCGATACGAGACAGCTGCTTCTGCGGCGCTGTCGGCATTCCCCACATGCTCATTCCCCATGACACCACAATATGCTGAAACCCACTGAAGAACAAGCCTGTGGCCTGCTTCGAACACAGGGTGGTAAGCCGTTAACACATCCTTGACTAGGGGTGCGGATGGGCCTCGTATGCCGGAATTTTCAATATCTTGCAGTGCAGATTTTGAGTCTGTGAAGCCTGCCCATTCCCGCGGGGCAAAATCAACGAGGTGCTGAAGAAAGAAAAGGTTGGCATAGAGTTCCGCAGCTGTTGATGAGGTTGGATGCGAAAGGCGTTGTCCTTGCACTACGCATTCGGGAACCAGTTTCCATATCAACTCCGATTTTTGTTGGGACACATGTTGAGCAAAGAGAAAGCCAATAAAACAGACAATATATCACGTATTTTTATGGCACAATTAGCAGATCGATTTTATCTTTTATTTTATCTTGATATTTTTATTTTTTTTATCTTTTTATGTTTGTCCACTATTATGCAGACATACTCGCAAACAAAGGATACCGAATGGACAGGCTTCCTGCGAGGTTGTAGGGTACAGCCTTTCGACAAGCAGAGCGGTCGGATAATATTCTTAATTTTTCGTGATAGAGAACACTCAGCATGCAATAAGTTTAAGAAGTGTTAAAAGAACATAACTTTTTGCTAACATATTCCTGTATGACTATTTATGAATGTCATGAGGACATATATGCCTATTTGTGCAAGAAAACAACAAAAATAACGGGGATATCTTGTATATCATTAATAATATATTTACGTTTAACCTGCGTCTTTACACCACGTTAGTTAAACGTTGTTAGTTCGCTCAACGAATCCGATGCTTCTTCGTGGAATCAGATAACTATTCGCTGAAACCCCACTGCAAACGACACTCTGTGGGTTCTTTTCATGCAAGAGAAATTCATGCTAATTGTACTGCTCGCAGTATCTATGGTAAAACACGCGTATATATTGCGATACACACCGTGCAAGATATGAAATGAAACAGATTAAGGAAGAGCATTCTTCTCCTACCTGTTTTAACGCAATCCTAAACTCTTCCTTAGTTTGGCCGCTATACTCAATGTTCCGACGATCTAGTAGATGCCGGATCGTCCAGCTGTTATGATAGTTGAAGCCTTCGGATTTTCTACGCTTACCCTCTCGCGGGTCTACGTCGCAGAAATCCTTAGCAGTTGCTGTCGTCCCCAAAGCGATCAGGATGATGTAAAACGAAATGACATTCATTTTCTATAATTATATTTTGATGCAAGCAGTGTCACCGTCGCTCTGCCGTCGAGTTCCCCCTTTATATGCTCACCGCTGGGACAGTGTCAGTTACGATACTGACCCATATTCGACAAGGAAATAAACCTGTGGAGCAGTGCGTGAACACAGGTTGAGCTATTGTTTGTTCCTGTCATTCTTACTTTGATCTCCGAACAGTCACTGTTGCAACGCTCCCGCTGGACAAACGTTGGGAGGTGTGCACCGCATGATTAATTGCGTCTACGTCTCTCCGTCGCCACATTTCATGACAACTTTGCGATACGTATATTCAGTTCTACTGCAGAGAGCTCTTCACAACATTTCATGCAAATGATGCATTGTGGTCCGTTAAGGCGAGTGGGCCACGTACTAACATTGGAGTCCTGCAAAGGTATGGTAGCTCCCACCGAGGCACTTGAATTACATGCTCCTGTGGCACACGACCGGCACTAACACCATAAGATGTCAATAGAGATTTGGAAATTTCGTGTAAAAGAACTTCGCCGTGCAACTCCCAAAAAAGAGACAAAAATGCTCAACTGAGTGGAAGCTTAGATTACCTTGCCGTCGAACGGATGGCCGAGGCCATGGACCACAAATAGAAGAAAACTACTTTTGAAAATCATGGGTCCTCTGTAGTAATCTGACAGCCTTTATGCGACAACTCTAGCTTGGTTACACCTAATTTCTTGATATGAGGTTCATGCCAGTTATGCGCACTCTGTGCGTAGCCTTGTGTTTAAGGCCTTGACCGCTGTGATTGACAGTAACGATTAATGACAATGCCAGTGAGTGAACGCCACAGAACGGATGTGAACAGCTGCGGGTATGTTTGCCGTGAATGTCACCCCATATACATACAGCAATGCGTATTTCCGGTACCAACAATACATCAATTTCGGTGTGCTCATCACCACTGTATATTCGAACAACAACAACAACTTTATTTTCGGCCTTGGAGAGTGGGGAGTTTCATCGCAACAGGCGATACTCTACCCCAGTGCTTGGTGGAATGGGGGGAATAAAATAACGAGCCCCTTTACAATAACGATCGAAGTCCGATGGTGTCCAGAAATGTCAGAAGAGCTTTGAGCGCAGAGCGTTGCTGGGCTGGATTGGGCCAGGGACCAAGCAATTTCGGTAGGGAGAAAGGGCGAGAGTCCAGCTGACGAAGAGACTCGGAGAGTGTGATTCGGGAAGGGGTGTAGTAGGTGTTGTAAATAGAGGAGGAAGTGGGGATTCTAACCGCTGCACGGGAGAGGGAACAGGGGCAGAAGCGAGTTTTTGGTCAATCGAGATTAAACCCTATCAGACGGTGATAATGGGGCTCCGAATGTCCTTTCCTTTACGTAACAGTAGGTATGTAGCGAAACTCCCAAAGCGCCTTCGTCTGCTGAATCACGCCATGATAAAAATCGTCAGCGCTGTGTAATCGTTCTGCGGACTATTGCGATTGGAAACAAATGACATCAGAGATTAGCGTCAGATAGTGGAGGCCACCATCTTGTCGACCGCAATTGCAGGACCTCAAGCGTTTCTTCGCCAGACACCACGGAGGCGCAACTTGATCTTCCGGATGTTTATCAAACTGATGTATGTAAGGAAAAAGGCCGTTGAAAATAAATATTTGTTGAAAGTGCAGTGGATTGTTGTTTGTCGTTATTCTCGTCCTCGTCCTGGTCTCCTCTGGGTTACTACATTGCAATTCTTCTCTTATCATGTCCTACCAACAAGCCGAAGTCCTTTCCCTCTTCTCAAGTGCTGAAGTTTGCTGTTTAAACCGCTGCGAAACGCCGGTCTTGTATTTTTGTCACGTTGAGTTTAAATAGAGAATATAATTTCTTGAAAAAAAAAATGAAAGAAAGAGATCTAATAAATATGATCGAAAAGAAAATAGTAGTGGCTTAGCAGTGGTGTTCAGATACTGCTACAATTGTGTGGCCGCTTTGTAACGCACGCACGAGCCGGCAGGCAGTCTCAATTTCTCGATTGGCGCGTGTCGAGCCAATGTGGCACCCCGTACGGGGTGTTGTTGTTACATTGTTCGTAGACATAGTCATACTTTATCACACATGTAGGCACGTTTAGACAGGATACACAGCCACACGACATTGGATCGTGTGACTTCACTGAACTTTTGTAGAACACAAGATCGGACGAAATTGTAAAACTGGCCCTTTCTTTTCAGCACTTTTCCCTCCATAATGTCGTTGTCCATGTTCACACCTCACACAAAACGCACACACTTTTTCACCCACACGGTGCAATGAAATCTGTGCCGGCACTTGTTGCTCATTCTGTAAAAACTATCTTACAGGAAAGCCGAACCATAAGCGAGTTTACAGCTATATATTGCTGTTCGCTATAATAACCCCCTAGCTGGGCGGCTGGACTTCGACTGCAGTCTGTCACGGAAACGAGAAGCCACGAACCGTTGAACCCGTGATCCACTGGGAAGTACGAAGCGGTATCTACGTCATCACGTATGGTCGTACGTGTCTATACGTAGGGCCTATTTCTAATTCAACCAGTTGAGAGTTGGCATGGAGATGGGTTTGACGTAGCGTAACATGAACCTGGAGTAGTCCCCCCACCCTCCTTCTCCGAGAATTTTCGAACGGTTGGAGTGATTCTGCGCTCAAGATGGCGGACATTGCAGATTCGATTTACACCAAATTGTGATGGGTATTTAGGAAGAGGAATGGGGAAAACAATATGTTCTGTTTCTGTACGATTCGAGATGAAATCGGATGCTATCAGCACTTAGGTGTTTTCGTTTGCTATGTGTGAGTAGTTTGTTTGTTACTTTGGCACCAGTCATCAGTAAAAGTGTGATGTCCCTGGTCGCCAAGGCTGAATTCCTCCAGGATTATTCGAGGGTGCAGCTCGTTATCGGTCTTATCGGGACCACTGGGTTTTAAAAATTAGTGAAAGGGCGTGAAAGATATCCTGCGTATATGCGAGTGAAAGAGGGTCGTATACGGAAATTAAAAATATATGAACAATAAAATTATGTGGTTTAGGATGTCATTTTTTTTTTCATGCGTATGAATGACACAACCTGAAGCACTTCTATAACACGAGAACCCGGCCTTGGTAAGCCTAACGGATTTGGAGGTTGCCATCTTGTGAAACGTAGGAAGCCTCCGGTTAGGTTAGGTTAGCGCACCCCGGTGAGGTTAGTCCAGTTTATGTAGGGGCACTTTTTTGTGTGTGGGGAGGTGCCAGGATATTCTCGCCGGCACCGGACTGAGCCACCGAAGTGCCTTTGCCTCCTCAGCCAACATGACAGATCAAGTTGAAGAAATGGGCGATAAAAGTTAATTTTTATTTCATATATATATATATATATATATATATATATATATATGCATATATACTCATGGAACGATGCGGCATCACCAGAGGACACGTGTTTCGCCGTGTTTGCGGTTCGTCGGCCCTGGGTAGCTGCGCAGGGCCGACAAGCCGCAAACACGGCGAAACACGTGTCCTCTGGTGCTGCCGCATCGTTCCATGAGTATATTTTTCTCTGCGTGCAGCCATAGAAGCCATGTTAATCTGTAAGTTTGAATTTCAAACACGTCTAGTATCATTTATTTGTTTCTTTAATGGCTTTTTTTCCTATATGTATATATACCTACGTCCTGACGAAGACAGTGCCACTGTCGAAACGTCGACCCTGTTTCTGATTCAACTTTTAATTTCTGCCCATTAAATGAACTAGTGTTTCTAACTTCCCTAAAATCTGTTGTCCGCGTCTTTTTCCTTCCACAACTATATATATATATAGATGGGTAGAAATCCAGCGAACCGGTAGAATATAGGAAGGAGTTGCCTCAGGACAGAAGCCGCCGATATTTCGAACAGAGACTGTTCTTCTTCTGGGCACCGTCCTCATCATTGGCATGGTATTTAAAGGGTTAGGTGTGACGTGTTTAAAGGTTCATGCGAAACACGTCACACCTAACCCTTTAAATACCATGCCAATGATGAGGACGGTGCCCAGAAGAAGAACAGTCTCTGTTCGAAATATCGGCGGCTTCTGTCCTGAGGCAACTCCTTCCTATATATATATATATATATGTGTGTGTGTGTGTGTATATATATAATCATTATAATTCACTGGCTTGCACTGTGGCATTGAGGAGTGCTCAGTCACCCTCCCAGGTGTATATCGCTCGCCGAGCGACCCCTGGTTTGCCGATTCCGAACGATGCGCAGCTACCCAGAGCTGACGAGCCGCAAACACGGCGAAACAAGTGTCCTGTGGTGCTGTCGCATCGTTCCATGAGTATATATATATATATATATATATATATATATATATATATATATATATGTATAGGTACTAACAAAACCTGAGGCAGACAACGAAGATGTAGGAAGTAGGAAAAGGGGGAGTTATTTATTACTAGTCGAAGGTTAATGGCAAATGACACTTGGAGTTTTATACAATGCTACAATGACGTCACAATCGGGGGCGCCCGCCACCTGGCGGCCGTCAGGAGGTCATGTACAATGAAGTGGTTGAGTCACGTCCGGTGGGAGAGGTCATCGTCCGGGAGGTGGGATGGAATCCAAGGGCTGTGAACTGTTCTGCAACGAAAAGGGGAACAAGCAACAGTAAACTATCTAAGATAAGTTTCTTATTGTTGACAATACACCTGGCAGCAAGCTGTTGACAGCACTCCTGGTGTCTGATAGATTGGAATTTGTAGATAAGGCTAATTATTTGCAGCAAGGATTTGCAAGCGACACCTTCTGCGACCCTATAAATCCCCATTGCACAACCGCGACAACATTCACTCTACGGATAGCTGTATTGTGCTGCAAAATTGCTTGATTCTTCGTGCTAATTGAAGGGTTTTGCTCGGATGTTCTCGTCTTGTAGGTGCCCTTTGCGCATTATACGAGAGTACACTTTAATTTCAAGCTTTTCCGCTTTATAGACTATTTCACAAATACTACAAAAAATCCGATTGCTCGTAGGAGTCTCAAATTTTTCACGAACGAGGTGTTTGGAATGGCGAATATGATTCTGCTGGGATTCCCCCCAACGCTTTAGTGCAGCAAATCAAGCCTTCTTTACATGTTGAAAATTTGGAACCTAAATGGAACCTCGAAGATCCCAATATTTTGTCCCTAATATAGTTTCTCACGTTTTGTCCCTAATTCTTGGGCATGCGACATTGAGAGTACTATTTTGAGGGAAAAGCTGTCTAATTAGTTTTAAACTGTGTGGCTGTTGCATAGGTAAGACAGTTGTTTTGCCTGTCCTGTGTAGCACAGGAAAACAGTTCAGTGCATACAGGAAAAATTCCAGTAAATACACAGTGCACGATGCAGTTATTCGTAAAAAAACAACTGTTATATGTTTCAGAGACCATTAAGTGAAACAGAAAACCTCGTGACACTGCTACGTTTGAAGTGGACAATGCGATCAAAGGGTGGCTACGCCGCGGCAGCCAAAGAACGTGTATCAAAGGAATCAAAAGCCGAAGATGCATCTCACCATTAAATCGAGAACTAGGGAACTGTTTGTGACAGTGTGACTAAGTCAAGTCAAGAGAGAAACATTTTGAAGTGCAATATGAAGAGGTGCCGAAGATGTGCCCCAACATTAACCAGGGAACCGTGTGTGACAGTGCGACTAAGTCAAGTCAGGAGTGAAACATTTTAAGTGCAATATCAAGAGGTGCCGAAGATGTGCCCCAACACTAACCAGGTAACTGTGGCGACTAAGTCAAGTCAAGAGGGAAGCATTTTTAAGTACAGTATCAAGAGACGCCAAATAATGTGCATCAACAGAATGAAGAGCTGTAGATGTGCCTCAACATTAAATCAAGAGAACCAGGGAACTGTATTTTACTAAGTGCAATATCAAGAGTGAAACATTTTAATAGCAATATCAGGAGTCAAATATGTTTATGTGCGCTATCAAAACCGAAACATTTTTTAAGTGTGTAGAGGACGATGGTCTTCCTCTACATGAGTCCTGACCGGCGATGATGGAATGTCCCAACGGGCAGATGTGCGTGGCCTCACGCTAGGACGGTGCCGGTAGAACTGCCGTGCCAGCGCCGTAGCGCGTGGCAGCAGAGGCGCGTCGTCGTCGTCTTCCACGGGCCGCCACATCACTCCCCCCCTCAGACGCGGAGCGGTGTATGCGGTTGAGGTCCGCGGCGATACCATGAAGAGGAGAATTAGGACGACTCGTGGATGGTGGACGATTGGAGATACGGCTTGCGATTGTGGCTGTTGATGCAGCAGAGGGATGGCGGGAACAAGGGCGCTGGATCCGGGCGGGTTCCAGAGATGAGTTGTGAGTGCTGAGTGGTTGAGTGCTTGAGTGCGTTGTGTGGCGTTGAGTTGCTGCGTTGCTTGTTGCTGGGGGAGTGCGTTGAGTGATCGTTGTTGAGAGCTGTTTGTTGCTGATTGTGTTGAGTTGCTGAGTGGGCGACAGTACCGGGACCGGTACGACAGCGTGAATGCCGGTTGCCGCCAGAGAAGTGCCGGGGAGGACCATCATGAAGCAGGTGGAGGCCGGAAAGCCAGCTTACTGTAGTCTCCCTGCGGGTCCCCGGTGGAACAGTGGTCTCGGTGCGCCTTGCCTGCTAGAGGGTCGTTCGCTGCTGGTTTGCCGACGAAAAATGTAGGATGTTGAGTTGCCGAATTACGCCGAACATGGTGTTCGTTGTTCGGGTCACCAAATGTAGAGGACGATGGTCTTCCTCTACATGAGTCCTGACCGGCGATGATGGAATGTCCCAACGGGCAGATGTGCGTGGCCTCACGCTAGGACGGTGCCGGTAGAACTGCCGTGCCAGCGCCGTAGCGCGTGGCAGCAGAGGCGCGTCGTCGTCGTCTTCCACGGGCCGCCACAAGTGCAATATCAAGAGCGAAAGTATTTTCATATTGCAGCATGCAATAAATAACTTTTGGACTATTATAATAGTCTGTTGCTTGCCTGTGCTGCTAATAGGCACTGATGTGCAAATGGTGTTGAGTGAAACAAACTGATAAACTGACATACAGGCAAGCTGGTGGACAATCTCCATGTTAAGCATGCCTGAGCAATGGGTGCTAGGCTTGCTAACTAGGCTGCATTGCTAAGGCTTGTTTAACGGTTTAGCAAATCTGTCCACCAGTATGCCTGTATCTTTGTCATTTTATCGAAATTCAAGGAAAGCCAGTAACACGTAGCACGGGAAAAAGATCCATTTCAGGTTCGTGAAATGTAGTTCGTGACGTTATAAGGACTTTTTGAGGAGATCCCGGGATGCGACTTTCTTTGGCACTTTACCGGTAGTGCCACAGACGTCCCCGAGATGATAAAGGATGTCTGAAGGACGTTTTCATTGTCCGGAGCTGAACGTTCTGAGGACGTCCACAAGTCATTGTTGGTTTGCTGGTAAAAAAAGTACACGTGGATGTACTGGATATTGCGGAGCTGGACAATGAATCGCTCCGCCTAGCAACGCCTGTGACGCCGCAGACACTGGCACCGCTTATTCCACCTCAAACTGTGTAAAATTCACTCAACCTTATCCAAGCGAAAGGGGCGGACACATACCTTCAAAAACATGACAATGCGCCAAATCCATTTTGCTCCGGCCATTGCGCAACGTGGTCGCGAGTGCACCACTTGATGTCACTCATATCAAACGACCTGTACGTGACGTAAATACATTTATTAAAACAGTTCCCTAGGTAACTAACAGCCGTAACGACGTAACTAACCTGAGCTACGAACCGAGAACCGAGCCGTCCTTTGTTTGCTCCTGCCCCCCACCTGTTGATCTCGTTGGCGCTTGTTCTTCCGAGTTTCCGCTCACGTATAGCTTGGACCAGCGACATGGCCGAGTGGGCTAAGGCGTCCGCTCGTTGATGGTAACCAAGGTCGTGCTGTAGACTGGGAGGTGGTGGGTTCGAATCCTACCGCCGGCTGTGCTGTCTGAGGTTTTCCCTGGGTTTTCCGAAGACTTTCCAGACAAATGTCGGCACAGTTCCCCCTGAAGTCGGCCCAGGACGCATACTAATCCCCCTGTCCCCCACTCCTTCCTGTTGTCCTCTCTCCGTCTGTCCACATCTGTACGCCGCTCATAGCCACAGTTGCTTCGTGGTGCTAACACGCAATCAAAATAAAAAAAAAACGTATAGCTTGGGTTTGTACTCTACTTCGCGCGAGATGCGGAAAAATCAAAGTGTGACTTGCCAGCGTGTCACGTCGAAGTATACATTATCGATGAATGCTTACCTGTTACCTCTCTGCCCTAACGAGCCCCCATGATACATCTAACAATGTGAAACATTTTGACAAAGGCACCCCTTTCATAAGGGTGTTCCTTTTCTGAAACCCCTAGAGGGGGACCTTCATACGCGTAAAGATCACATTATAGGTTAAATTGGTTATTAACGCCTCCAGGGCACCTTTTCTCTCGAGTAAAAGGTGCAATAATGTTTCCGAGGAAGTAAACCGTCCAACGTCGTCGTTGGGAACCTTTTTTTCTTAGAGTGTGTAAACGTCATCTCGATAGAGAAAACCCCATCGGTTGAACGACGTTCTCCGTAGTTACTAGCAATCCGGCAAGCATGGCCGTACTTTCGGCGGCGGTAGGCATGGATACGAGCAGCCCCGATGAAACTCCCCATTCATCATTTCCAAATCAGTTGTTGTGTTGCAGCTTCGAGTGGTCATGAGCCCCATGTGCAGTCATTTCTACCATTAAAATCGTGTTTGTAAGCGCGTCCGGTCAGTAAGTGAAGGTGACGACACCACTCCTTGACGAGTCCAAGTTGCGAAAGAGGGAGAGGAGGCATTGAAGTGACACGAGATTAAATCTCATGTCTTGAACATATTAGAAAATTAAAATTAATCTATTTTCAATCCAAATCTCCCACTGTATTCTCCCAAAACATTGTTCCTCTGTGAAGCGGAAGTACCACGACATTAATTTCTAGTTTGAGAAGTATGACGTCATAGGATGATCTTTATTTCTTTCGTTATGCGTAATTATAGTAGAGGTGGAAAGATTGCTCCCCAATAGTCGATTCCGGTGTCCTCACCACAGCTGCTGTCAGACTTCCAACGTTGAATTAAACGCCATGACGCTGGAGTTTAATGTAGTCTGTTAATGTAATGTTCGAGTGTAATCTAGTCTCGATGACGTCACCAACTCTTCAAGAATCCGAGCCTATGTAGTCTTGCGGCTCCTTTCGGAAATTGCTGGAATGGCGTGTTTTACCCTGGCGGCATCTGTATTATGAATCTTTGAGCCAAGTTGACTTACGATACGATACACCATATTTTTCGTCTGTAGTTATACCATTCTGTATCAATAGTCGTGTTCAAGATAACAACGGCATTGCGGGTGCCTCTGTTTCTCTATATACCGACAACCAGAAGACAACATATTGTTTGAATAGTTGTATATGTAATTTTTGCCGACCATACTTTTATTGCTACCTTTGCTAAAACTTGTCTTCAAAATAAGATCTAATGAGAACACGTTAAACATCTGCTACAGCATCCGAGATGCCTTCCTTAGGGGGGATATATTGATAAAAAAAAGGAAAACAGGGGAAAAAGAGGGGGTTATAAGTGGCCCATTCTCATAACCTGTCAATTACATGAAATGTATTGTTTGCATTTGAAATTGATGCGTATTCCGTTCCCAAAATTGCGGGACACCCCCTCTTAAAGCTGGCTTGACCAGCTACTCCCGCCCTCCATTGAAGCAGTGCATTCCACCTAGTTTTGTTAGAAAATCCGTTAACCCGGAGCTTTAGAAAGAAGTGTCCACACTTAGGTGTTTCTATGAGATGTCCCTCGATAGTGTGCAAGTGGAATGGAAGCGCAAGTGCGTCACAGTTTTTTTTTTCCTGGGTCACTTATTTTCGCAGTGTTGGCTTCATGGCAGAATGCATTGGCGTGCTGTTTGCTCGCATTTCGGTTCAAACAATGGGGTCCCCAGAAAGTGATGATGACGGTTCATGTTTTATTGGCGCAGCGGTAACAACGACCGGAATGCGCCAATAGAGTGATTAAAGCCATTAGCGATATAACACAGTATGATTCAGTGATTGATTAAAAAGGATGTAAGGATTCAGTTAAAACTAACCCATAAAAGAAAGCTGTAAAGCTACAATGCATTTAAAAGACCAATAGTTTGGACGAAGTTAAAAACACGTTCAAATGGGACAAAAGCTCCATCCCCCAGTAAAAGGGATGCGTGGAGAGGTAAATGATACTTGTAAAGCTCGAGAAAAAGACGGTGCCGGTGAATTTCTTTCGTACGATGGACATGTGATGATCAGGTGGAGGATGGAGCTGTGCACGCCACATCGTGCGCAAAGCGGGGTATCCTCCCTACGGAGGAGGTGACCGTGTGTCAAATGGGTGTGCCTGATCCTAAGTCTTGTGGAAATAACTTCATGCAGGCGACTGTCAAAAACATGTGTTGATTTCCCTATCGTGGGTTTAACTAGATGCAGTTTGTTCTCATGTTGTGTATCCCAGTGCTGTTGCCACTTGCTATTTATGCTTGTCAGAAGTGCTGGACGGATATCATGACAGGGTATATCAAAGGGGCTGATCTCAGACGAAAGGGCGCTTGTAGCAGCTGCATCAGCGAGTTCATTCCCGGTTATACCCACAAGACTGGGTACCCAGCAGAATGTTAAAGTCAGACCCTTTTTTATTACCTTACTAGCAAGGCACTGTGCCTTCTGCACAAGGAGGTTTTTGGACATCACTATATTGCCTATTGCTTGAAAAGACCTCAGAGAATCTGTGTAAATGACCGATGATTTGGTGTGACTTTCTAAGATGTAGTTCAATGCGAGAATTACTCCATATACTTCGGCATTAAAAATTGAGAGCATGTGAGGCAGACGATATGATTGTGTGAGTTCATCGGTTACTATTGCACATAATACTGTGGTGCGTGTTTTGGAACCGTCAGTGTAAAAAGCTCTGTGCTGCCCAAGATTTTCTTTAAGGGACTCAAACTCCTGCTGGAGTACAACAGGTGCTGTGTCCAGTTTCTTGAACATAGTCAGGGAGCTATTCAAACATGGAGGAGATTGCCACTGCGGGACCCGTGGACTAGCCTCTACTATGGTGAAATCATTATGTAGGAAATTGTAATCCTCACATCCCTGAAGAATACGCATGCTAAATGGGGGAACAACGCTGGGCTTATTAAGAAAGAGCTGCCTGATTCGTGTGCCTTCAACAGAGGAAATGGCTGGGTTATTGGGATACCCTTTTACCCTCAAAGAATATGAAACTGATAAGTAAAATCTTCTTTCCAGCGACCATTCATTGCTCTCAACATAGAGGCTTTCCACTGGCGACGTGCGGAAAGCACCAATTATCAGACGCAGTCCCTGGTGATGTACTGGGTCTCAAATCTTCAGGACATATTTCCGAGCAGACCCAAAAACAACACAGCCATAGTCCAGTCTAGACAGCACTGTGGACACATAGATCCTATGTAGAGTGTCATGATCGGCCCCCCCAAGATTTATGGGACAGCACCTTCAAAAGGTTTAGGGACTTAATTCATTTGGTTTTAAGGTTCTTGACGTGTGAACAAGAATGTGAGTTTGCTATCAAGGATGACCCCAAGAAATGTCTGTTCGCTTTTAATAGTGAGGTCCTGTCCGTTCATCTTAAGAGCTGGTGGAGGAAACAGTACTCCTACCCTCGAGAAGTGAACACATACCGTTTTCTTATTTGAGAACTTGAATCCATTCTCATGGGGCCATTTCGTAAGCTTATTTAAAGTTAGCTGCACCTGTCGCTCACATGTTGGTAGATTAGTGGAAGAGAAGGAAACCTGTATGTCATCCACGTACAATGAATAAGACATGGTAGGTGGGCTTATGCTAGCTACTGAATTGATTTTCACGAGAAACAGAGTGACGCTAAGGACACATCACTACGGCACCCCGTTCTCTTGATGAAGGGACGGGATAGTGTTGTTCCAAGCCGCACTCGAAATGTTCTGTTTTCGAGGAAGTTTGTTATACACCTAAGAAGGCGCCCCCTGATCCCGAAAGAGTACATGTCTTGTAGGATACCATACCGCCAAGCGGTGTCATACGCCTTTTCAAGATCAAAGAACACCGACAGACAGTGCTGCCTACGGACGAAGGCTTCACGGATCATAGTTTCTGCTCGTACGAGGTGGTCAGTTGTGGAACAACCCGCGCGAAAACCACACTGCACTTGAGAAAGACATTTGTTCTCCTCTAGGAAATGGACCCGCCGAGCATTGACCATACACTAAAACGTTTTGCCGATGCAGCTCGTGAGAGCAACGGGTCGATAACTGGCCGGGCTTGGACCCAAACCTGGACACTGGACCCAAACCTGGTTAAAAAATTGCAGTAAAACCTCTTTGGATGCCTCAGACAGATGGGTCAGCATAGAATACATCACCCTGTCTGGGCCTGGTGAAGTTGTCTTTGTGTGCCGAAGAACCGAAGTTGTACGATTAAGTTCTACTTTGGTGAAAGCCTGATTCTATATCAGACTGTCTTCGCAATGCATTGGAATTTTCTTCTTCTCTGCACTACATTTTACTTTGAGGAACTCATTGCTTTAGTTGGAGGAAGAGGAAGCAAATGCTCACCAAGAGTATCGGCTTGTTCTTGTAAGCTTTGACATGGCTGACCATTTACTACTAAAAGAGGGGTAGCACGGCTCCTGTGTACACCTCTGATCTTATGAAGGCGATCCCAAATAAGTTTAGAAGGAGAATGGGAAGACAGGGATGATATAAAACTGTGCCAAGAGGACTCCCCAGAAAGTGTCCATGTCAGGCATGAAAGCTGAAGTTGTCTTGTACGCTTTACAACTTTGTGCGCAACTGTAAGATGCTCCAGTTTTTTCCCCACGACGAAAGAAGTGACGACGGGTTCAGTGTGGCTTCCGAAGCATTTGCGTCTTGATCCCCCAGGATGATAACCCGATGTGTTGTTGGCTCAGTGGTGTAGATGTATTGGCTTTCGCGTTCGATCCGCGCACCATTGCGTTTTCGTATTACTTTTTCTTTTACAAAGAGAGCTCCGAGAATAACAGCAGACGAAAGCGTCACAGTTTTCTTCCTGGAGGGCTTATTAATACCGTACTGGCACTATGGCATAATCAATTCCTGTTCTGTTTTGCTTTAATTGCTCTAATGCTGACCTCTCGCCTGTGCGCCTAGCGTATGAAAAGTAGACCACTTTCTAATGCATGCTGACCTACTTCACCACCTTCCGATGTACTTGGTAAAGGAACAATAGTAGAGAAATAGTCTTTAATCGCTAGCTTTACAAGGGGAAGAAGGGTCGAAATTCCTGTTTTTAGTTTCTTTAATTTTACTTGTTCATCCTTAACATTGTGTACCTGCTCGCACCTGCGGGCCTTCCCACGCATTTTTTATCCGAATGTCATAACAAGTAGTGCACATGCCACAGAGACAGCTTTGCACGTGGATTAATCATTACATCACTTATAGGATGGGTGGGAAAACCTGTATTTTTTCCCTGCTTCTCACTTATTGCAAAGTGTACTCTTCATGTGGGTGTATACGAGGACTGTTGTTGCGGCCAAGTTGTAGTCTCATATTCCGTGTTATGAATAGCAAGCCTATATTATGTTCACTGCATTTCGTAATAAAACACATCAAGCGCTCGCAAAAATTAAGAAATGTCGATTTCCAGTAAAGCACTCGTCCCAGGTCCGGCCCAAGCCCGAAAAAAATATAGGTTCCCTCGGCCCGGCCCAGTGTAGTCGCCCGTAAAAGTTGATCGTGGCTCACTAATAGTGGGGTAACACATGCTTGAGCCCAACCTAGGTGCGATAATGTACGGGCTCGCGCCCATAATGTAAAACCCGAGCCCATGCCGAGCTCACAAAAAGACTGCTAGGCCAGGTCGGGCTTTCAAGTAAGCCCCCCCCCCCCCCCCCCCCCTCTCGTGCAGTTCTCTAATTTCCAGTCCATCTGCGAGAAACATCACGGGCGTTTGTGTGACTCTACTCTTGTTGCGATGAAATGAAACTTTGATATGACGTCCGTTGATCCAAACGTTTTGAAATTGAGTATTCTTCGACTTTCTGCTTGTTGTTCTTTCTTTTTACTTTGGGGGGGGGGGCATTCGCAAACTTTCTTGGCGGTGGCGTGAAGTGACCGTAACAGGCACAATTTGGAATTGAGCATTGCAATGTACTCATGGCGTTGCCAAAAACAAACTGGAGTACCTTATACGGTGAAAACAAGTGCGAAGTGCCGTTGACCGAATTCGTTTTCGTAGAGTTTTCGTTTTAGTACATCGTACGCTAACGCCCTTGCGAACGGAAGGGATAGCGCTGGTGGTTCTGTGCACTGCGCGAAGCTCTCTTTCTGTTGTGGGCGTGCGCAGAAGCATCAATGCTGTCCCCTCCGTACGAAAAGGCGGTAGCGTACATGCACTAAAACTAAATTAGTAAGTGTTAGTAGACCGCTACTGGGAGCCCGGTAGGCTACCGCGTCTACAGCACCCTTACAACATATAAGATTCTGAGTCACGCTATATCTGTCATTGGTTCCGGTAGGCAGGTAAATTAACGGTGATGTTATCACCGGTCTACTAACGCTAGCTATTATAATAGAGTTTTAGTATATCGTACGCTGTCGCCTTTGCGTACGTAAGGGATAGGGTTGTTGGTTCTCCGCACGCATATAACAGAAATAGAGCTTTGCACAGTGCGCAGAACCACCAGCGATAGCTGTTACGTACGCTATCGCCTTTGCGTACGATTTACAAAACTCTCTATGGTGGAGTAATTTCTGGAATACACGGTAGAGGGTAAAATTGTGGAGGCATATGTGGCCAGTCACTGTTTTTATTATTTTACTTTTCGCATACAAATTTCTTGCACAGTAAACACCAAATACGCTTTTGCAGTGTAACGATGGCGCAGTCTCACTAACGCACATTAACAGTAACTGAGAGTATACCGTACGCTATCTCCTTTGCGTACGTAAGGGGTAGCCTTGGTGGTTCTGTGGAAGCGCAGAGCATAAAGAGAGCTTTGTGCATTGCGCAGAACCACCGCGATATCCCTTACGCACGCGCACGATATACTAAAACTCACAAATATCTGAACTGGGAACAAACGTCTTTGGACGCCGGTCATTCTCAACACTGCTGGCAAACATTGTAGAATTCACATTATGTCGCTAACAGACGATACAAAAATTCGCGGACTAGTCCTAAGTATAGCGGACCTTTAATGAAACCGAGCCACACTTTTTCATCGTGGATGAGGCCCTGCTATACACGTGCCAATCCCAGTGTTCTACACGCTATGAGTTGGAGCTCAGCCTTCTGACCAGCAGTACAGCAACGGAGCTGCTGGGTAAAGGTTTTCAGAGCTGATTCACCCATTTTCACTCTGCGTTCGGCGTGTGCGCTCGCGCAGTCTCCCCAGGCTTTGTTTGTCTTTTCTAGGCTGCCCCGGGTTCGGTATCTATCGGTATGTGATGTAAAAATTCCCTTTCTCGTCTGCCCGCGCCTGTTTCCTTCTGCTTTCCTCCTCACGTCGTGCTTATCTTTTACGTTGACTTTATTACATATATTTCTGCTGACGCATAACCGGCATCACAGGAGGTATCCCTGAATTCTGGTCATGCGTCTCTATCATGGCGTCATTCTGAAGACACAGGGGCCTATTGGAGTTGCCCTACTTTTTTAGATATACCTTGCTGGAACGGCGTCATTGGAAGCAAGGCGAAGAGTGACAACAGTGGATTGCAATTCCACGTGCGGTGATACCCAATGCTCGTAAACACTGTCTCCGAAACGGGAAAGCGTAGCTCCCGTGTCGATAAGGGCGATGTTATCTCTACCCAAAATTCGAACGACGATTTTTGGTTACCCATCCTCGATGAAATCTCGGACAGAAAAAGCAAGAGGAGCCAAACGCATCTCTTTGCGTTATCTTACGGCTTGCAAAGCTAGTTTTTGACTGATCAAGACGACGGATAGCAGCCGTTTGCTCGCTTTCTTTGCAACTTGCCGACGTCGTTGAGCGAGCATTCATGGACGCGGGCTGCGACGGTTTCCCGATGGCACATTACGGGTGTTTGGTCGCTGTCGCGGGCATTCCCGACGAAAATGATCAGGGCTGCCGCCATTCCAACAGCCGTTGGGCGCTCGTGGCTGCGGGGGTGCAGGATGGTGCCGCTCCCGCTCCCATGGGGTTTCGCTAGCTTAAAGGCCAGGTTGACCGCGACTTCGGGGCGGGACGGGTCTGTCAATGTGCCTTCCTGCACGTATCCTCCTTTGTCAGAGGAAGGGATCTAGGGCTCGGTGGGACGACTCCGCATTGTAGAAATTACGGAGAATGTCACCCAAACCTGTTACATGCAGGCGTTCGACCGAGGTGGCTCCTCCCGACCACGCACAGCGCGGTTCCAACGCTAGCTCCAGGGGCAGAGGGGGCCGGTATTCGAGCTCTTCCAGGAGGTCGCCTTGCATTGAACAAGCCTCCTGGGCCAACGCCTTAAGGGTAGTAAAGCGATGGGCTCTTAAGTAGGGCTGGAAGCGCGGGTGGCACTGACGGAGAGCCCGTGCGACGCGCTGCTCTTCTATAGTAGTGGGATCCGCTCTGCTGCACAGATCTTGCAATGCACGAACGAATTCAGACAAGCTTTCCTCAGGATGTTGAGTACGCTTATGTAATTCCTCTAGGACACGGTATTCGTAATTCAGGGTGTAGAAATTCGTTTTTGAAGCGACATTGGAAGTACTGAAAAGACGTCAACCCCGATTGCATCCGAAGCCAGCGGGCGGCGTCTCCGACCAACGCAACTT
This sequence comes from Ornithodoros turicata, assembly GCF_037126465.1. NCBI lineage: Eukaryota > Metazoa > Arthropoda > Arachnida > Ixodida > Argasidae > Ornithodoros > Ornithodoros turicata. The sequence goes on from NC_088201.1 coordinate 140,771,840, forward strand.
GCAGCATGCTTTGGATTAGGACTTCCCATAGCCGTCTGATAGGCGGTAAGGGCGTCCAAGAAATCGGCAACTGATTTCTTATGTGTGTAACCCGAGAGGTAGGCACCGGTAAGTTGAGTCGCAGAGGCGCTTGTCCCTGCGACGGCAAAACCGACCCGGTATCAAGGCGTTGAACCACCAACGAACACAACTCCGTCGTGCGTGACAGGAGCTCTGCCGTTGCAATGGCGCCTGATCGCGGCGTGGACACCTTCGCCTCGTCAGTCATTAGCTCGAGCTCGGGCCCCACGTTGGGCGCCAGTTGTGGAAACCTATGTTCCCACAACCCCGGGGCGTCAGCCCGTCCGTTTCGCGCGCGAAGGAACAAGTAACACAACAGATTCAAACAAACAACATACAATGTTTATTTTACCTTCTACAAGAGCAGAACTTCCAGCTTACCTCCAGCGAACCAACTGAACCCTTTGCCCAGCCGATCCCCACTTTTATCACCCGTGACGGGCATACCTCCCGAAACACGGCTGCCTTCTGTCGCCGTGATGCGCTGCGCTGTCTTATCGCCGCAGGATGGAGACACATTAGAGAGTTTTAGTATACCGCTACCGGTGCCCGGTAGGCTACCGCGGCTACCGGTGGACTTGCTTACCGCAGTCCCCGGCTCCGGTATAATAGGCTCGTTTAGTATAGCGCGACTCTACAGCGACATTTCACCGGTAGCGACGCACGGAGACGGGATGGAGAGCGGCGGCGCTGCTGTCGATCTCGCTGGTGAAGCGAGCGGTACGCTGGCGGTAGGCTGCGCGGTATTTCGCCCCTCCGACCGGCGGCCGGTATGACCGGGAGGCAGGTATTCCGCTCGCGCTTGCGCATGGAATTCATGACGTCAATACCGGCCCCACCGGTAGCCTATGGCCGGTATACTAAAACTCTCTATTGTCACAATAGTTTCAATCGATCTAGATCCGGTAAAATTCTAGCAGTGAGCGCAGTGGTTTATGAATTAATAATCTTGAAAATTTGCTTGATATCGCCCCTATATCTGTATATGTTATCGCAAAGGCATTTTCTTCAGCTTTTCTTAATTCCATGGATCCCATATTTCTGTAGCATCTGTACCGGTTAGATTAGTTATCAATTCCCGTTCTATTTTTTGTGTTTTTGATACCAATACCGCTTGTCTTGCAATGTACGTAAAAGTCCTGGTGTCAGTCAACGCAGACGGGCACATCATACCTTTTCTTGTTGAAAACTGTTGCCGCGGAACGAGACATCGGAACCCTTAAAATATCCGTAAACACAGAAACATAGGTATTAATATCGTCATTACTGTCGTCCAACATACGATCAGTAACTGTTCACAGAAGATGGAATGATGAACCCGATATTTTATAATATTGGCCGCTTTTCGTGATGATGACGTCAGAAAGATTGTATATGAAAGATTGTAAGAAATATAGGTTAAAGATCAGCTATATCGCACTTGATCATGTCAGCTTGATGCTCACAATAATTTGTAATTGTAAGAACGTGATATATCCTATTACATGTAATACCGCTATCCCTATGGGGACATTAATTTGTTGATGGAAACCGAAAGATGGCAATATAATACCGCGCGGATAGCTGTCTGCTGATGTCGTATCGGTATCGAATCTCCCACTATAATTATCTTTACTTACAACGGAAATTTGATTGTTATATGCGTTTCCCCAGGTACGTTTGAGAGTTGTCTTCGCGCGTTCGACAGACAACACAAACACTTCCCCACTGATTTCAGTGCAGGGACCTCCGAGAAATCCAGCGAACTCGGCATTCTGAATTTCCATTGGATTTTACAATAAATAAACAGCAGGAAATGTAGTCCTTCAAGTGATGGTCTCAGATGGGGATAACCCCCTCTGACCCACCCACCTCCACCACCACTGCCACCAATTTGCGTGTGGATATCACACACAAATGATTGGCCCCGGGGGTAAGATGTGGAACCACATGTTATAGCAACGCATCTTACAAAAGAATGGTTAGTAGCAGGAGAGCAATAGTTTTGGTATACTGAACTCAAATGGAACCCATTCATACACAGCCCTATGCCGGGGCCATGATGGGCCTTCTCGCATCTCGAAAGATTTGCATTTAGAGGCTCCTATCATGCACACCAAGATCATAATGATAAGTACTTTCGAGGTCATTATACTGGTACCAATGCGGTTGTGCAGCGATGAAAAATAGCTTGTCTGCATTGCCCTTTCTCATTGTTTATAGTGACACGACAGTTCACCGATTGACAGAACGGCGGCCTTTTCCGTTTTTTTTAAATTTATTGATAGACATTATATTAAAAAAATAAATATTAAATATATTTTATTCCTGTACCAGTGACTGGTCCCACAACAACTTTTTTTGTGATGGCCTGGAGACGCTGCACTGCTGGCGTCTTGTTTTCTCCCAGTAAACGTAGCTTCTCCTCATCCCAAGGCAGACTAGATTTACCACGCACTGACCATCTTGAAACGAAGCCGAGGAACGAAATCACTGCAGCACAGTGTTGTCATCAGGGTTAGTCTGTTCGTGGAGAATAATGCCTATGTGCTCCTGTTCCCAGAATAGCTCTAGCCTCCAGGTTATGCAAAGCTATGAGAGTAATATAATGTCGTTTGTGAATCTGAGTTATACGGCCATGCGGACATCTTCTCGAAGAGCGTGTGTAACGGCTGTATCAACGTAACGTGTGTAACTACGTTCGTTTCAGGATTCTTCAAAAACAGAATAGCATTCAACGATGGCTGCATCACATTCTGCTATCTCGCTTTCGCCCGAAATCCCCTAATTAAAGAGGTATCTACTGAACTGTAGGTAATTATTCATCACGAGGATGTCCGCGAGGCCGTGTAAATCAACTGAGAAAACGACATGTATGCTGCCCTTACAGATTGTTTTACAAAAAAATATAGTACATCTGAAAAACACATGCTGTAGAGGGCGACAACCTGACACCCTGCAGGAGTCGTCCTGCGCTGTGTGTGGCTTTCGTAAGACGTCACACAGTAGATAGATTTAGTGCTTTGTGCGCTATCGCTTTTGCGTACGTAAAGGGCAACGGGGTGGTTCTGCGAAGCCCTCTTTTGTTTTACGCGTGCGCACAACCACCAACGCTATCCCATACGGACGCACAGGCGAAAGCGTACGATATACTAAAATAGTATGTTGTGCGCTCAGACGAATTATCATTTTTTCTGCGCACGATGCGTTCGTTTGACGCTTGGCATTCTACTGGGCCAATGAACTGCAAAGTCTAAAATTCCACTTTAAGGGAACTGCATTCTATACCTACTTCGGCCGCGAAAAGTCCCCATATGTTCTAATCTGTCTTTGTTATTTCACTTCGATTTCGCCTCGACTTCGTAAGCCCCTGTGTCAACTTGGCGATTTAATTTTCGATAACGCACTTTAGTGGGTCCATCATCTCCTGTATATTCAGGGGCGGATTTAAGGGTCTGTCATAGGGGGGGGGGGGAAGGGCGGTCTTAAGGAAATTTCGTGCTTTGCGGCACAGCACCATGCAGGACATAGGGTTTTTACATATGGAACACAGCCGCCCCCCTTAAATCCGCCCCTGTGTATATTTGTCCAGTTCGGAAATTTGCCGTATTGTCTAATCCACTGTACGCAGAGTTTGTGTGTATCAATGTGAATATGACTGCGTCAATAATATCAGCAGGTGCTCGAAGCAATGCGCTTTAATAACAACACGTGTGCGTATCCGACCTCCAAACAGGTGGCTGTTCTGGGTTCGCTGAGTATTCAATTTCAGAAAAGATTGCTTTGCAAGAGACGTACATTTCTTTGTACTCATAATGTCACAAGGAACAGAGAGTGGTCTAACCGATATAACACACGTAAGTAGCTTGCCATACTGCTTCGCCTGTGATGCTGTAAGATTGACTACAACAAACAACACCTTTGGACCTCCTACCTTCAAACTGTCGGTACACTCTAAACCAGGTAACGCATATGTAACGGTTAAGTACCGCTTGGCCAAGAGGTACATTTTTTTTTAAATGTACCTCTTAAATTTAAGAGGTACACGCGTCCTCACATGCGGTACATGCAACGCATATTTAGGCCTACCCGTCGGGGTGGTTCCCCTCCTCTACGATATATTAACAGCCCCAGCTACGGTGTACGATAAATATCACAAACAAATACCTTTATTCGAAAATTACATCGCTTTCAGGGGTGATGCTTGTCCATCGCGGGCGTGCATCATCATGCTGCACAAACGGCGAACACACGGGGCACAACGTATATGGGTGAACGCTGACCCCTGCATCTCTCCTTCACCATTGGGGCTGCTCCGTGGTCACGCTTCCTTATCTTTTCCACACCTTTGGATTCCTGTTCTTCACCAACTTCCGTTTGTTCCGCAGAACATAACACCTACCAATGAAGATGATTGACTGACCCATATACGACATCGCCTGGACGTAACCTAGGAGAGAATACCAATGTAAAAAAGTCCAACAACCTAAATAGCTTGCCTGAGAAGCATGCCTCTTGCTTGTGTAATTCAGGTATCAAGTGCAATCTAGGCTTCTCTAATTCACGCATCAGCGTTCGTGCATGAAGCGCAAAGTTCATTGTCTCCGTTCCTCAGTCGTTGTGTCCAGCCTGCAGGTGACCAGGACCACTGGGAATCAGAGCGAAGATGAACGAAAATGCGTCATGCGAACGAATAATTACTTCATAGATATAATACGCACCTTAAATGACTAAAATCTTGAAAGCGTCGAACGAGCTTCTTCAACGACCGAGCAGACTCGTCCTCGCTCCCCGACATTTCAAAACAGATTTGCAAAGCGGTTGCAAGAAAAGCATTCTTTCCAAACGTGCGATCCCTCACGGTCACGGGTTCTAGTTATTGCACTTCTTTGATAGAATGATAGTGCAGACCCATTACGGCACTGCTGCATAAGGGAATTTATTGTCTGGTTTTCAGGATCACGGGAAATATTTTTGCAGCGCATGGAGATCGTGAGAAGGCGTTTGTACTCATGCGCCGGAAACACGCGGTACACATGAGATACAGCTGCTAGATCGCGCTTAAAAAGGTACCCAGCCGGTACGGATGTGGTGTCGGAGCCCCTGTACCGCTTGAATTTCGTAGTGGTCGCGAACTGTACCTGCTGCTTGAGGACCGTACCTCAAGTGCACCGCTTGGCGCATGTGCGGGTCCTCTTTCATGCGGTACATATCGGGTGCCGGATGTAGAGTGTACGTCTGAATTGGCTGAAAGACGAATCTCGTGGAAGGGAAAGTAGAGTGCATAAAAATCGCTTAAATGTGAAAGAGGATAAATGAACGAAATTGATCTGTATCACATATGTTATACCGACAAAAGAAAGCCACTGTGCAGAGGTTGCACGCGAATGGTATTTATTTATTAGGGTACCTACATCGCCAGCAGGCATTACAGTAGTCGGAGGGGGGGGGGGTACAAAGATGAGTATTACACTCATGCAGCACACACACGTTACAATAACACGTACACATAAACATAAACGTACTAGACATAAACGTACTAGTCTCACTAAAAGCCACTACACTGTTATTCGAAAAGGTGTCTTAATGAAGTGGTTCCCATGTCTACTCTTTTCACGTCAGATTTACTACTCACGAAACGAGAAAAGATTATCCTCTTCCCCTTCGTTTGAGAGGGAGGTGTATAGGAGGTGTATGAACCTCCCGGAGAAGCGGTAATGCGTGCATCTTGCTCCTTCTTGCACGATGGCGTATATGCTGGCCAGCTGGTGAGTGAATTCCACAATGTAAAAACATGAGTCTGGGCACACAGAGGGACGACACGCACACACGACTTACACCTTCACTCCTCGACCTCTCCGCCGCCCTTCACTTTCACCCGCATATATAGAACACGTAATTCCTGATAGGTTCAAACGATTAAACGTATTAAATCTCAAATGTACATTTCCGTGATGATATAAAACAAGTGAACTCTCTCTCTCTCGTTTGTCGTCGGCCGTTACCAACACAAGCAAATTATTTGTGAACTGGTTTGACTCTGCCGTACTCTTGTGCCTTTACGAGATGGTCACGTGGGTTTGGAGTTTTGCAAACGCAGGCCTGTGTTTGGTCGTTCGCAAGGTTGTCGATGTGGCTGAGACATTGAAGATCGTATGTGTGAAGCTGAGAGTTCTCAAGGAATTGATACTTTTCGGAAGAGTTCTTCGGACTGTATGCATTCGGGAGTAAGTTTACCCACTCGGCCGTGACAGATGTTCTTGAATACGGTAAAGCTTGACAAAACCGTTAACCTCATTCAACAAGAATACATGTGACTTACTTGTGAATATAGGCAGTCATTGGTTCGCGCTGCGTATGGAGTTTAAAATGTGGCGCCTTCAGGACAGTAAGTCGCATTGTGGCATAAAAGTTTGAAAACTACGTGGTTTGTTCTTCGGGAGTGCTTTCAAGCTCCTTACAGCACAAGCATTCGACCTCCTTGGGCACTATATGGTGCGTGAGGTGCACCGGCACTTTCCCAAGCAGCACCCCGATGTCGGGCCGGCATCGGCCCGATGTACTCCTGCCGACACCCCCGATATCGGCCCAACATACACTTTGCAACACCGCACAGAGTTGGGCCGATGTCGGGTCAGGATATTGGTCCGATATCATTTGGACATGCCGCCGATGTCGACATGCTACCGATTTGTGACTGATGTTGCGCCAACATAATTTTGTATTTGCATTCGCGTGTTCGCAATCGTAACTACAAAAACAAATTTAGACTGGTTATTTGCGAGGAAACAACGTTTTATTTCTGCCATTGTTTCTTACTCGATTCATTTGCTGATGGTTTCCTTTGTTCCTCGTATTTCCCATGGCGGGCAATGAGCGCGGCGTTACAAAAAGCAAGACGAAAAAAAGTTTAAATGCTCCTAGGACCACGAAGTGCAAGAAGCTTTCAAAAGGTATACCGGCATTCCTTTCGAAGCGAAAACAGATACTATATATTTAATGTCTTACGAGCTTCCGCAAATTCGAGAGCCCTGCTCGTTTCGGAATCAAAATGGTGGAGGTGACGTGTCTCAGTTTAATTCGCTCAAGCATACAAAGAAGGCTCAAGTGAGGAATTGCTTCGAATATTAACTCGACAACAACGTAACGAATGTGTTTCCTACTTGCTTTTCGTGCAAGACACCAAGTAAGCCCATGGAAAGCCAGTGTCAGCGTCATGTCGTTGGCTTCGGTCAACATCGAGCCGACATTGCCAACTTCAGTCTGATATATATGTTGGTCGAAAGTTGGCAATATCGGCGTCATGTCTCTGGTTTCTATGATCATCAAGCCGACATTGTCAATCTCTGTGGGGTGTTAATCGTAAGTTGACGTCGTCATCTCGCTGGTGTCGGTCAACATCAAGCCGACATTGCCAACTTCAAAGTGATATCGGTCGCAAGTTGGCATTGTCGGCTACATGTCGCTTATTTCGGTCAACATTGTGCCGACATTGTCAACTTCAGCGTGATATCGGCCGCAAGTTGGCAGTGTCGGCTAGATGTCGCGTTTTTCCAACAATATCGAGCCGACATTGCCAACTTCAAAGTGATATCGGTCGCAAGTTGGCCTTGTCGGCTACGTGTCGCTTGTTTCGGACAACACCGAGCCGACATTGCCCACTTCAGCGCGATATCGGTCCCAAGTTGGCAGTGTCGGCTAGATGTCGCGTTTTTCCATCAACATCGAGCCGACATTGCCAACTTCTGTCGTACATCGGTCACACGTTGGCAGTGTCGGGGATATGTTGGGCCGACATGCCCAACTTGCTGCCGATATCGGCCCGATGTCGTGTGCTGCCTGGGTTAGAAATGTGCGCGAATAAATATGAGTGCAAGAAATTTACAAATAACTTTTACATGTTCGATCAGTCCTGCTAAGTGCGACGATTATCTGTCACCGACGTTCGTGAAGTTCGACTTCGGCTTGCATTCGCGGAATGGGCGACGTTTCGAAAGCAAAGCTCTCGAACTGCTCAGCCCGCAACAGAATTTCGTTCTCGAACGTAGAAAGGTCAGAGAAAAGATCCGGCCTCGGAGTCTCCGTATGCTTGCTTCGACGTCCATTTCGAAGATCACGCTATAACGAACCCACTAACAACAAAACTTCCGATCCGGGCGTCGAATGAACATGAGCCTCATATCGCGTCACACAAGCGGAAATAACGTTAGTTAGGTGACGAATTCACGAGAGATGCTCATTGCGAGCTTTTTGTGAGGGGATCAATATTTAATTCCCCACATCACCACCAGCAATCGGGTAGAGTGTCGCCCCTATATATGATACTCTCCGTTCATCATCTCAAAATAAAGTTTTTGTTCGGGGAGAAAATCCAACGCGGTTTCAAAACTCCAACCCGTTCGGAAACTTCGCTGCCGCGCACAGCCAATCTATTTCGAGGATGGCCTGAAGGCATCTCATACTTTCGTAATAGATAGAAACGAAAGATTTGTCAAACTGGCCAGAGTCCATTTAAACCCTAAACGCGGAGGTAAAGCTACTTGCACGAGCAATTCCCAGACACTATGCTTCTGTGCTCAGAATACTAGGAACATGATAGGAAGTTAGTTTGGCCTCTTATTCAAACATTAAAAGAGACTTCTGGTACAACAAAGCACTTCCATGTTACTAACATCGTCTAGCAGAGCAGAACAACGCTCATTCGATTCGAACACGCTGCTAAGCATCAAATTTCTACTTGTGTTGAATGATGATGATTGGGAAGTTTCATACCCACAGGCCATACTCTATCCCATTGCTGCCGGTAATCTGGCGAAATATAATAATGAGTCCTCTCAGAGTGACGATCGAAGTCCTGCGGTGTACAAAAAGTTTAGAAGTGTTTTTAGTGCAGAGCGTTGGTGGGCTGGCTTTGGCAATGTACCAAGCAATTTTGACATAGTGAGAGGGCGAGAGTCCAGCTGTTTTAGAGGCACTGATAGTGTGGTTCAAGAAAGTTGGTAGAGTGGAAGTGAGAAAGATGCCCTCTAGAGTTTCCTCTAGAGGTACTTCGTTGCACCCGGAAAGCGAGCGTCAGATCAACTCTTCCAAGCATAGGTGGGGGAATAATGGGGATAATGCCAGTTATCCACTAGCAGGAAGCCTGGGGTGCCACAGCCGAGAACGTAGACAATTAAGTGGCAGTTAGAAAATAGCATATAATAACACGTAATACCCAGAGGTTAACCCGTACCAGCCAACCGATGTCTTAACGGTTACGCAATGTCCTTGAGAACGAAAGTTGTTGAATTCGTGGTTAGTTAGGAACAAAGCTGCGCACGTAAACTCGATAGCCCAATAATTTGAAATCCGATAGCATAAACACTATACGTGTTAAAATGTTGTTCTGGAAACGTCAAAACAGTCAAACAGCCGTGTCAATGGCAAGCATTGTCCATTGTCAGAAACAAATGTTCACTCGTGTGCACATTCGGTATCTGCTCAAATCTGCTGTGCCCTATTATTACTGAAAGGCTATATCACGTCTGGGTAATGTCATGTCTGGGTATTTAGTGTGAAGCTTTTGAGTGGAGACGAATACGTCCGTCCAGAAAATGAAGTGGTGCGTTTTTATACTTTGCGTGCTCTGCGGTGCTGCTGTCGAAAATTCGAACTCGGGTATGTTTGAAGCTTTCGTTTTGGTAACTCCAGTAAGCGGAAGCGCTGAAGTTGATTTCGTTTAGTTGCACGAAATGAGATAACCATTTTCCGTGGTGGAGGCTGTGTTTGGCCTTCCATTTCCAAGCGGTATGCGTTCGTGTGCGGCAGCATGTACCTTCGGGGGATTGTGCGGACTTCATTGGCAGCTGCGTCCTTGTTTTCACTATATAGCACGATAAAAATCCACAGTAAACTCACACTGTCGATTCGAACACAGGTTTGCTTCCAGACTGAGTGCGAAGGCGGCGATCAATGCCACTAGGCCACGGGAGTTGGAGGCGGATAGATGGCAAGAGTCCTGAAATCGTATAAGGAGAAAAGAGGCCAAGTAAAGTAGCCCTAAGGAGTCGCTAAAGTTCCTCGAAGATTAATATCGTTGACCCAATGTTCTTTCGGGAAAAGTGATTTTTTATGGGAATTTATAACACGTTAGGTGTTATAAATTCCCCTGTGTAACCTTCTGTAATCAGTGATCGCAAAATTATTGCGAACGTAAAATAAATAAAACAAAGTCACAGCATGACGGGATTTGTTTTCCGGGCACACTTTTCGAAAATGCAAAAATAAAAGTTAAAACTTCATCGTTGAAACTCCGGAAGTTGCACGAGTATCGCCAAACCGTCAAAGTCGACTGCAGCGCTGCGACTGAACAACAACAACAACAACAACAAAAAAGGAAACTTTATTCAGGGACGACGGCTGGGGAGTTTCATCGCCGGGGGCGATACTCTACCCCATTGCTGGTGGTGATGCGGGAAATGAAATAATGAGCCCCTTCACAATACGAGTCGAATGCCTGTGGCGCCCAGAAAGGTGAAGAGAGCCTTGAGGGTAGAGCGTTGGTGTGCAGCAGGTGACCAGGCACCAAGCAATTTTTTAAGAGAGGGGGCGGGAGTCTAGCTCGTAGAGGGATGCGGAGAGTACGGTTCGGGAAGGTTGGTAGTGTGGCCAAAGGTTGGTAGGCGGGTAGTGTGGTGGTGGGCATCATGTGGGCTGCGATTGCAGCTACCAGGCGGCGGAGAAAAATAATTACACAGAAGCGACGATATGTCGGCGTGCACCGCTACCTCCGGGTTATGCTGTGGCAAATCATCGCGTAAAGTGTTATCCGAGAGCGTAAACAATGCGAGATGCGAGACCGCTTCAGCGATGACGCCGCGTGGAGGCGCTCGGTGTAGCAAGAGTCTTCAACCGCCCCGCTCGGCCTATGTGTGTGTACCAAGGTATATATAAGCGAAACTCTCATTGGCCCCTGCGTCTTCAGAATGATGCCATGATAAAGACCGACAGCGCCATCCATCCACTGCGCGGACTACTATGATTGCAAATAAATGACGTCAGAGATGACTTGAGCAGGACGGATAATAAGCCGTGCACAATTACTCATGAAGCATTTACATTAGCGCACTTCGTTTGCGTTAGACTCCTTTTCCCTTTTCCTGACCGAAACATGCTAATCACCAGAAGGGAAAGACATACTAAATCATTTCAGGTTTAATGACCCCTATCAATTCAAAATCCTGTCATTCCCTAGAGTAGCAGTCTCGGAATTGATTGTAATCAACAAATTCGACAACCTTGCTGCATTTTTTCAGATCCCTGCGAGTGAAAATAATGGCTTCAACGTTTGTTTGCATGTCCTGCACGCGGACGCTGGTTATATTACTTCCTTAGAGCGCGCGAGAAAGGCAAAGCGAAGAAAACAATTTTCGGGCAGTGCAGCTAACCCTCTCCCGAGGCGGACGTTATCTAGATTGCATGAGTCCGCCATTTCTCACCTAGAGCTAAATATACACGTGGTGATTACCTGTTTGCATTTCTTCAAAGAGTTCCTATGATGGGTTCGTTGCAGAAAACATGGCATCATTGGTGCACAGCTGACTCCCGCTGGGGCTGATGAGTTCCCATATACGAAAGCTTTTATTTCCTTTTCTTTTCTTTTTTTTTTTTTCGCGCGGGGCCGATAACACGGGATGCATCGCATTCATCTGTTCACACGCGTTAGGAACAAGAACATTGTGCAAAGTGCAAACAGCAGACCTACTTGCACAGCTTAATACCGGCATTCATACGGCTGTGAAATCAGCATCTCCGGCAATGAGGCAGCCGCCCGGAAGTTCACGTGGCTACAGGAGCGAATGTGATTGCCTGAAACTTTTGATACCAGATCTCGACGGACAAATGTGTTCTAGGATGCGTATCTCACCTATTGCGGCCTATAGAGCCATCAAATTTCTTTATCGCATGGCCCTCAACTGTATTCCCATGCTCGCACAGGTGGCACACAAGGTAAACTCCCAGACGAAATCACATTTCAGCTTTACATCGCCTTCGACAATGTCCTGCACACCAATTTCAGCAACGAAAATTTAGCGAAGAAGTACGTCAGCGCGTTCTTCCGTGCGGTAAGTCACATTTGGTTCCACTGATCTGTTTGAATAATGTTAGACGGGGGGAAGGAAAGCATAGTTCTGTCTTACTACCCAAAGTTTTCCCCACATTATATAAGCGCGACATTCCTTTTAACATGCGTCAGTTTTGGATTATGATTCTACAACATGGCATGAGATATTGCCTACAAGTGTTCTTCCATCTTCTGTGTTTTCGTCTCTAAGAAGAATTGACGCACAGATAGGACCAACATACTAGCGTGTAAGCAAGTTCGATACGAGACGTAATTAAGTATAAAACACAAAATATGGCTACACGACTCCTGTCGCGCCTGACTACTCGTACTCTAAAAAAGCATCAAGCGCAAACATGATAACCTAAGCATAGAGCAGTATCTATCGCACTAGCACTCATCAGTCAGCACTTTCGTCTGGTGCAGGAACAGCAATCGATGGATTCTTATTGTGTTCTGATGAAATTGCTTGAACTTCAAAAAGTGACCACATAGTTTCACGGGTAGGTGCACGAGGCTCGCGCCCAACGACTTTCTTTTTACAATAGCTAACACCAGGGGTATGACCGAGTGGTTAAAACCATCCGTTTATTGGTGGTTACTCCAAGAATCGTGCTGTACACTGGGAGATTTGCGTCCTGCCATCGTCTGCGATGTAGGAGGTTTTCCCTGGTTTTCCGGCATATTTTCGAGACGGATGCCGTCACAGTTCTACCTGAACTCAGCCCAGTGGGCAAAGTAACCGTTGGCTTTCTCACCTTCCTGCTGTCATCGTTCCATCTGTCCACATCTGCACGCCGCTCATAGCCACAATTGGTTTGCGGTGCTAGCACACAACAGAAAAGTGTACGCTAAGTGTGATAAATGCACTGTATCTCGTTCATTTTGCCGGTAGCGTCCTGTGTCTTGCAGTCGTATACGCCGGGGAACCACTTCCATCCTTGTTCCAGCGTGAAGTGGGGAATGAACAATGCTGTCTTATATAGTAATATAATTCGAAGTCGGTTCATACGAAATGTGAAGTGAACCTCTGTTTGTGCGACGACATGCTACACGTGCCGCAGGGTATGACTTCGGACAATTTCGATATTTCTTGATATCCAACGGCTACGGCGTAACAGTGTAGGAACGGTGTGTGTAAGCAGAAGGTGTTCGTGGAAGCTATTGTAACCCTCGATACCTGTGGGTGACGACTTCAGGAGCACCAACTGTAGAAAATTTCTTGTGTAGAAAAAAGTGCTAGAAAATTTCTATACTCATTTCCTGAATTACTTCTCAAGAGAACCGGCAGTTCTGTAGCGATAAGGTTGCCGAGCTTATAGACAAGTCCATTCCACTCACTAGAGTCACATCGTGGCTCGATTCACCTTGGTTTAAAACCAATATGCTGCGTCCCAGGAATAAAAAGCGGAGACTGTTGCGGAGAGCCAGAAAAACCCTTTCCTCGCAGAATTGGGGGGGGGGGGGATATGTTTATTGAGAAAAAAAGCAAGGAAAGGTTAGTCAGGCAAAGGACGACTTGCTATTCCTTTCGTAAAGAGGAACGGAAAAGGAAAGGGGACGAAAAGATAGGAAGAAAAAAGGAAAGAAGGCGGCAAGAAAGAAAACGAAAAAAAACGAAAGAAAGAAAGCGTAACAAAAAGAGAGAAAACGAAAAAGAGGAAAGTAAACAAAAAAGAGAGAGAAAACGAAAAAAAGAAAGAAACGAAAGAGAAAAAAAAGGAAAGAGAACGAAATACACACACACATACACACAGACAGATACACAAAAGGGCCTTAGAGGCTGGCCGAGAGACCGGTTGCCTGGAGAAAGCTCAAGAGGGCAGTCGTAACTGCCCCCTGGTTGTGCAGGACCGGGCCGAGCAGGGTGGCCAAAGAGATGTTAGGGTAGCCAAGTTGTTGCAAGTGGCGTTGGAGGACGAGACTTATCGGTTACAGGATAGGAGGTAGTGCTCGATGTCGGCTTCCACATAACAAGTTGTGCAATCGGGGGAGTTCGTCTGGCGCATTTTATGCAGGAGTGAGGGCGTTCGTGCAACATTCATCCGAAGGCGGCCGAGGAGTGATTCTTCAGCTCTATTGCGGCGGCAGGCAATAGTGAAGTCCTGCATGGGGTCAATGAGACGTAAGAAATGATGATATGGGGTAGAGTTCGCTCGGAACTGCCGGGTACGGACACAACGCCACCGATGAATGTGCAGGGAGCAGACAGAGATCGTTAGGGGCAGAGGGGTGACAGGAAAAGCTCTGTTAGATGTTGCGTCTCTTGCTATTGTGTCTGCGCGGGTGCTACACTGAAGGCCTACGTGTCCCGGGATCCATTGAAGCGTCACAGAATGGCCAGTTGCCGCAGGTTGTGTCAGAGCTTGTAGTATGAGCGTGTGGATAGTGCATATGGTGCTGGGGCGAAACGAGAGCAGCAAATCCAGTGAAGCCTTGCTGTCAGTCAGAACAACCCACTGTGCAGCCGGCAGACCGAGCAGGTGCTGTAGAGCAGAGAGGATGTCGAGGAGTTCCGCTTCTATAGCAGACATTGGGTATGGGAGGACAACCGCTTGCTGAAAGTCACTGTCAGGGATATAAAATGCAGCACCTGAGCTGTCTGCCGTGACTGAGCCGTCCGTGTATACCTGGCGGTGATTCTGATACGTGGAGTGGAGAGCAATGGAGAGCGAGCGAACAATGGAGAGCGAGTTCGAGGGCTACAGGTGCGGGAGTGTCACGCTTGCGCTGAAGACCAGGGATGGTGGATCAGGACGCGCAAGGGTCCACATTGCTGGCGCATATGGGGGAGTGGTTGGGGAGGGAGGAAGATGATCCTTCAGGCGTGCGATGATCTTGCCGAAAGCTGAGTCAGGGCATTCGTCGTCAATATGGCAAAGATAGTGGTGAGGGTGACTGGTGAGATAGCGAGAATATACTCGAAGTGTATCAGCATCCCGCAGAAGAGGGACAGTAGTCTCCCGTGCTACAGCAAGCGTGCCGTAAGTCTCTGATGTTCGTGGTACTCCCAGACAAATGAGAAGGCCGCGGGCTTGAATGTTAAGGAGCTCGCGCTCCTGTGTTTGGCTGAGGGCATGCAAGATAAGGAGGCTGTGGCGCAGTATCCCCAACACGAGGGCCAGATGGACGCAATGAAGATCAGAGCAGGACGGGCCCCAGGACGCACCAGCGATACATCTGAGGACGTGAACTGAGGCAGCCGCCTTTGTGGTAATCATCTTCACATGGCGGGATCAAGCTAGGTCGTGATCAAGTATAACACCTACGTATTGGCATGAAGTGGCGAAACTCAGAGGGGAGCCGTCAAGGTAGAGCGGATACCTGCGGAAGCACTTGCGCGAGAACGCCATTGCAACAGTCTTCGCCGGCGACACTGTTAGGCCACGGGAGGCAAGATAGGTGGTAATCACATGTAGAGAGCTGTGCAGTCGGCGCTGGATCGTATCTCGACGGGTTGCAGAAGTCCAGATGCAGATGTCGTCGGCGTATATTGTGATGGATGCATGAGCAGGGATCAACGGGGTAAGGGAAGCCATGATAAGATCAAACAGGAGGGGGCTAAGGACACTGCCCTGCGGGACCCCATGGGTCACGTGGTGCTTGGTGGTGTCCCCAACAGCGGTGCGCACGAAGAGATAGCGACGTAATAAGAAGTCTTGTATCCTTCGCAGGGGGCAGCCGCCAACTTGAGCCGCAGTAAGAGCGTCAAAGATGGCAGCATGGTAAACACTGTCGCAGGCTTTCTTTACGTCGAGCAACATAGCGGCAGTCAATAATCCCTCTGCTTTGGCTTGTTGTACCTGACTGACTAGGTTGATGACACAGTGCAGCGCTGATCGGCCCGAGCGGAACCCCAGTCCAGCGCTGATCGGTCCGGGCGGAATCCCTCCATCACTTCTGGGAAATACTCAGCAGTCTCAAGGAACCAGCTGAGACGTTTGAAAATCATGCGTTCAAGTGTGTTTCCTATACAGCTGGTGAGGGCAATGGGACGAAAAGAGTCAATGTGATGCGGCGATTAGCCCGGTTTGAGTATAGGAATGGCCGTCTTCCAATTTCCTGGAACTTGTCCGGCACACCGACTCTCATTGAGAAGCCGCAGGAGGTGCAAGCGGCCCGATAGAGGGAGGTGCCAAAGGGCCTTATAGGTAACCTGATCTGCCCCCGGCGAGGTGTGCAGGGGAGCGGCTGCAAGTGCGGTTTCGAGTTCAGAGAGGGTGAAGAGCGTGTCCAGGACAGGATGACTTGGCGCGTGGACTGGGACTGCATGTGTTACTGAGTTGGGGGTACTGCCGGTAGGTCTTACGCAAAAATCTTCGGCAATTTGTAGTTCAGGCTGTGATGTACAAAGGGACAGGGAGCTGAACGGATTCTGCTGAGATACGGGGGAGGAGAGGCCTCGTAGTACTTCCCATATCCGAGGACGTGAGCCTGCGCCAATGGTCCCGCGCAAGCTGACGCAGATGACGCCCAATAGCTTTCTGAACCTGCCGGGCTTTGAGGGGGTCAGGAGCGTGACCAGTGGGACGGGCACGGCGTTCCGCGCGACGACGAAGAGCACGAAGCCGCTCGTACTTAGCATGGACGGCAGAGAAGCCCACCGGAACACGCGAGCAGTTAGTAGCACCTGCTACAGTACGAGCAAAATCCTGCTGGTTTCCAAGTGCATCGTTTGACGAAGCTGACTCCAGTGTGGTCTGATAGAGCCGCCAGTTGGTTCGCTTGACGGAACGTGATGTAGCCGGCTGACGCGATCGTCGGATGCCGATAAGAACGGGCAAATGATCGCTTCCAAGGGTGTCGGCATCTACACCCCATGTGTAAAGACGAGACACTGATGTTGACACAGCGGTAAGATCAAGACATGAGGAGAGGTATGTGGCTTGAAGAAATGTTGGAGAACCGTCCTTTAATATACTTAGAGCTTTGTCGGCGAAGAGGTCCGCAAGGCCCTGTCCTCTTGCGTCGGTGCGTGTTCTACCCCAGACGGCATTATGAAATCGCCACAAAGCACAAGCGGCGACGGGAGGCTGGCAATAAGCGTGTGCAATTCAGCAATGTCGCAGGGGGCAAGTAAAGGGAGACAACCATGAGGTCAAGGGAGCCTACACGAACGGAGCAGGCCACGTAGTCACCAGTCCCCTGCGTGCGCACTCTCTGGCGGACTACGGGGATGTCAGACCGGACGAAAAGCCCGACACCAGTTGTTCGTCCTCGGGGTTCAGAAGAGGAAGAAGAAGGTAAGGTAATTCGAGAGCCGAAAATCTTCTGTGATACCGCATTCGGAGGCGCAGAGCAAGGGGAATTTGTGCCGCCATGTGAAGTGGCGAAAATCAGGCGTCTTCGACTGGAGACTTCGAGCATTCCATTGAAAAATAGTCGTGTGGCGATAAGGGGCTGTTGGAGGAAATGGCGGGTGATTAGCCATTCACAGGTGGAGAGGGAAGATGACGCAGAAGAGGCTCAAGTGCTAGTACTGCTTGAACAGCCGGTAGATCTCCCGAAACAGGTATTTGTTGGACAATGGCGCGCAGTTCAGTGAACATCATAGCGATTATTGCGCCAAAGGAGGGATCCTCTCTCTCCGGTCGAGCTCGGGACGCCTTAGGTGATCGCGGGAGGCTCTCTTGAAGCGCTGGTTTTCCAGCTGGCTCTTGAGTCTTGACAGCACATGCAATGGTCTTTAACGGTCTCGGGGGACGGTTCGTCGGCTGCTCGGCGCTACACGGAAGTCGTGGGAAGTGGGTTTCTCCAGGGGGATGACGCCGCGAAGGTAGGGTTGCTGCACTCAGTACACGTCGTCGGTTCGCAGCGTCTGCGGCCTTGGCAACTCTACAAGCACGGTAAGTCGCGGTATGCTGTCCACCACAGTTGGCGCACTTCGGCTCTCGTCGGGCCAGACATTGTTTGACATCGTGCGTCCCGAACACACTTTACATCGCTGGGAGCCTCGGCAATTCCTGGCATAATGACCGTATTTCTGGCAGCTAAAGCACTGAACCGGAGGGGGGGGGCAATATACTCCGAGACTGGATAGTAAGCGAAGCCAAGTTGTAGCTTGGCAGGGGGCACGCAGCCCGGCTCAAAAGTGAGAAGAACACTTGACATAACGATAACGTTGGCTGAGCCGTCGCTCTCGCGGGAATAGGCCACATCTCTCTTCACTTCAATAACGCCGCTGGCGCGGAAGAAACCGAGGAGCTGTGCATCGCTGTACTGGCGTGGAACACCAACTATTCTACCCGTGGTGCGAAGGTATGATTGAGGAAGGTATGGGAGAACGTTGACTCCAGCAAGTGACCGGAGGGCCACGAGACGGCGCGCAGATTCTTCAGATGACACATGCACAATGAGGGTGCCCTGTTTATTGATGCGGTGACGGAGCACCGTCTCTTGTGTTGCCGACAGGATGTCGCGCGCGACGGGGTTAGGGTCCACACCCCAGAAAGAGGCCAGAGGGTTCTCACAGCGAAAAACGACCGGGATGCCTTCGGCACGGCTCTTCTTATACCGTGCTATTTGAAACCCATCCTGAGGCACTTTGCAGTCATCCACTGGACTTGGGTCAGTAGACTCCAACGCTGGTGAATGTCGTCCTGCTCGTGAAATGCCGCGCTCATGGAGCCGAGGTCAGTAAGAAGCTCGGTTCGTGAAGTACTCGGTGAGACAGGCACAGCATCTTCGCTTGTCTTCCTTCCCACTGGCGACCGACTTCTCGCCAGCCTGGGTCTTTGCGGATCCTCGTCTCCGGCAGGATGACCAATGGTCCGGCGGTTTCCTCCGCCCTCCTCCATTGGTACGGGGGAGACGGCGGAATGCTCCGCCAATATCCGAAAACTGAGAAGCCGAAAGAAAGGCAAAAAAGGAATTTCGTGACGAGCAGCAGAGAACACGTCAGATCAGTTCAACGTCGTCGTCGAAAAAAAAAAAAAACAGTTTGGATTGGCATGCACATTATCCTGCCTATTGACGCAAAACCCGAAACAAATTTGGAACATAGTCAACAAACAAGTGTGCGTGCCACGTCACTAATTGATAGTGAATGCAGGCCAATTCCATGCAACCAATCTGCTGACGTTTTCAACGAGTTCTTCTCTAGTGTCTTTTCCCCTGCCAGTAGCAACTACCCACATCTACCATCATCACCTGATGTTATGCTAATGGACGCCCTTATGTTCGACCCACTCGGGGCATCACCTACGCTGTAGCTCTGGGCTGGACAATATTAACAGCAAATTTCTGAAAAGCACAAAGTTCACTCATAGCACTCATCCTTTATTGTGACAAAATTGTCCGTGCAGTCCTTGGCGTTTGGAACGTTAGAGTATAGACACCTCTTTTGCATGGGACAAATGTGTTTCGGTGATTAAGTTGACATTCTTCATTGGTGCTTGGTATATTTACCGCGGGGGTCATTCCGGCCAGTTTAAACGCGCAGCGAAAAACAATTTCTGCGGGAAAGAAGGACGCTACCTTTTTAACCCTGTCAGCAAATCCATGTGAGTAGGAAATGCTGACAAGACGCTTCCTTTCCTCAGGAGAAAGCAAGGCCCTACACAAGGTATATTTAAAGAGGTAGCGTAACTCCCATAGGCCCCTGTGTCTTCAGAATGACGCCATGATTGAGACGGTCAGCGCCATCCATCCGTTGCGCGGACTACTACAATTGTAAATAAATGACGTCAGATATGACGTCAATAGTATGAATAATAATTAGTGCATAATTAGCTATGCACGTTTACATTGGCCCACTTCGCTTGCTCTGTAAGTAGTAGTGTATCAGCTCAAGTATCCGGAAACTCACACAGTCGCCTGGACGCCATTAATTAGCAATTAGAGCAATTTGGGACCCCCCACATTAATCAGGACCCACCAGGGAGTCATTACACTAATTGGGGATCATCTAAGACACGTCCAGACCACTGTGTGAGTTTCCGGCTACTTGAGCTGATAAAAAATAAAAAAATAGGTAGAAAATAAAATGAAAAGATAGAAATAGAGTGGAGAGAAAGAGTTTAGTTGAAGATCAACGACGTCATCTTGAAGAAAGCGGTCCGGAACGGCCGCTGACTGTCGCTGGGCGATGGAGCACGGAGGCAGGTTGCAAAGCATCGCAGCACCAGTTCCGCACATCCTGTGACGTCAGCTGTGACGTCATCATGGCATGTCTGGGCAAGTTAGGACAGCTCTGGACATGCAAGGAGAAAAACACTCGTAATACAGAGGCTGGGAAAGCAAGAGTATGCAAACCATCAATAGCTAACAAGAAAAAACAATTAGTTACACAACAAATGAGCCCACCACAACAGGAGCGCAGAACGATGCGACTGCTCCATCCGAGAGGCAGGCAGAGAACTGACTCGTAATGGTTTTTCTGCTGTATAAAGCCCTGCAGCTGCATCCCCTAGCGGTTACTTTCTCAACTAATCTCACAACAAAATTATTAAGAATCACGCCAGCGCTACTCCCGTTCCCAAGGCAGAAGATGATAGAAAATGCCGGGGATGCCCGGACAACAGCAACCAGCACCCGACGTGCACGGGCACGAAAATCGCAAACAAAGCGGGAACAAAGTTGACGAAATCATTAGTTACACAACAAATCACCTCACCACAGTAGGAGCGCAGACCGATGCGACTGCTCTCGTCGACAGCCAGGGATCAAGTGACGACGGAGCGAACGGCCGCACGTCTTCTCCCAACGAGAGCCAGAGGTGGACTGACGTAAGCGCCACTCTACGGGTGCTACGCATGCGCGCGCTCGTAGCGCCCTCTGCGCGCTCCTACCGCCACCTGCGAGAGGCTAAGAGAGAAGAGCATTCCTGCGCCCCCTGCTGGCCGTTCTCATTGGTCGTGAGGCTAAGTGAGAAGAGCATTCCTGCGCCCCCTGCTGGCAGTTCTCATTGGTCCAGACATCATCCTATTGTCTCAGGGCTACACTGTTTTTTTCCACTAATGCTCCTTTGGTCAATCTGCAGTGAAGCCACGGTATGACGTCATCATCCACCTGCGTGGCTCAAGGACGCGTGCGCTCTAGACAGGGGACCTATTATTTATTGAATCACTATCCCAAGATTATTTCCTTTATTCTTCTATAACGATTGCATAGGAAACTATTGCAGAAGAGCACCATGCATGAAAACTGATCGTAGGAATTCCAAAGTCTTACTAAATGAGACTTGCAAAAGAACAAAATATCCTAACACGTAACTCCATCAACGACAAATAAGAGGACTAGGCACTCAACAAATCAGCACAGAGTACGGGTAACCAGGAGCGCAGAACTCAGGGCAGCACTATCGTCAAGACAACAATGTTCCTTGTCAAAAGAGAAAAAAATACTAAGCGTCAACAAAGGAAAGCATGCATATCGGGGCATGTCAGGACACGTCAGGACAAATCGTACGACTGCTGGGCAACAGAGGAAAACAAACACTTGAACAGAGTGAAAAAGGCACTCACCATCATTTTTCCCGTTCACAGCATTCCCTCATTGTAAATCCGCTCGTCACAAAATCCACCTTCATCATCGAACACCATTCACCAGCGACGAACCACACATCCGCACCCCATCAGAGGCAGACAGAACCCCACCGAAGCTACGCTCTTCC
The DNA here is from genome assembly GCF_037126465.1 of Ornithodoros turicata. NCBI lineage: Eukaryota > Metazoa > Arthropoda > Arachnida > Ixodida > Argasidae > Ornithodoros > Ornithodoros turicata. The sequence goes on from NC_088201.1 coordinate 140,793,595, forward strand.
ACTGACGGCCAACGCCAGGAGCAGAATTTGCGTGTCGAGACCCGTCAGTGTCCAAGAGAGAAGTGAATCCTTGCGCCCCCTGCTGGCCGTTCTCATTGGTCGTGACGTCATCCTATTGTCTCAGGGCTACCCTGTTTTTTTCCACTAATGCTCCTTTGGTCAATCTACAATGAAGCCACAGTATGACGTCATCATGCACCTGCGTGGCTCAAGGACGCGTACGCTCTAGACAGGGCACCTGTTATTTATTGAATCACTATCCCTAGATTATTTCCTTTATTCTACTATAATGATTGCGTAGGGAACTATTGCAGAAAAACACCATAGACAAGAGGAGATTGTAGCATTTCATTCCCAAAGTCTTACTGTACAGGAAAAAAAAAATGGTTCAGCAAGACATAAAGTCACACACCTGTCCCCCTCGCGGTTACTCTCTGAACTAAATGAATCGCAAAATTATTAAGAATAGCTCTACTCCCATTCAAGGCAGCACTATCGTCAAGAATATGCCTTGTACAAAAAGAAAAAAAACTACATGTAGAAGGAAAGCATGTCAGAACAAGCCCAGGCATGTCAGCACATGTTTGTCAGACAAGGGGGGAAAAAGCGAAAAGAAACAAAGAAGGAAACCAGCATCAAACTATTTCTTATCACACGCACTCCTCTTATTTAAAAACAGTGCTCATCATAAATCTGCCCAGGACAATACACACTATTTTTCTATTGCCACACTTTTTTTCAGTAACGGTCAATGCATTGCTACAGACTGTGTGACGTCATCACATCCTGTCTGAAGAAGAAGAAGACACCGGCAAAGACTCCTATTATTTATTGAATCGCAAGATTATTTCCTTTGTCCTACTCTTAATGACATTCATTCTCTCATTAAAATTCAACAAAAAAGCACCCTACATATTAACGATTTTCACCCCAAAGGCTCATCATGGTCATTAGAATTACAGTAAACTACCACTGCTCTTTTAAAATAATAATAAGTGAAACCACTCAACATCACCTCCAGGCTTATGTAATACATGACCCTTTCTATGCTCACACATTCGTTGTCTGAGGCTACACCTGCGAGCAAAAAAGGCGCGGAAGCCGGGTGGGCAAAGTTCCATTCGCACATAGCGAGCATAAAGGCGGGAAAAGCCTGGGAGCAAAGTTCTATTCGCGCATTCCAAAGCACAAGACAGAACGCCTTTACGGGAACACGATAGCATTCCTATACTATATTAATGATTATTGCATTGCAGTTTAGAAAAACTACAACTAAACTATAATTTTAGGAGCCCATTAAAATTCTACTTTCTATGGAAACTATAATTGCCCTATTACTTGGATCGCTACTAATGAAGCGCTCCAATTTTTTCTCTCTTCCCATTTCAGCCTTGTCATGCAGGGAAGCAGACTCATATCCAAAATAATTAATCTACACTGAGGGTGCCGTGCTTCAGGAATTCGTATCCTGCGCTCAGATGCAAGCATTTCTTCACGGATACCTTTAACAGCTTACTTCCTCAACATATCGAACACCCAACAAAATCAAACAAACAACCCCACTTCCACTGGTAGAACACTATTTAGCTTTTACGCAGGAGGCTTTCTTCTACATAAAAAGTAGAGAAAATAAGAAAAGAGCAGCAAAAAATTGCGTGCACTTTTGCTTGACTTAAAAAACCTGAAGCATATGCCAATAAACCAAGAAAAAGACACTCATGTCTGGTATCTGATAGTGCCACACACACAGACGCATTGCCCTTGCGTAAAGAGAGCACAGGAGAGGGATACACAAATATCCTTAGGTGAGCAGGGAAAAGGCTTAAGACCTCAGGTCACCTCACATCGCCACGCGGCTAGCACAACATGACACCAACAACATACTAGCGGCGGGAAGAACTGCAACACTGCTAAACAAGTCCAGACATGCCACGATGACGTCACAAATCAGGGGAAAAAAAGCACACGCACGCACGCACAGAGTACAACGCATTAAACACACGGTGCGCTCAGGAATAATCGTAGCGTTACCGCACGTCGCTACGAAGCTCAACGTCTAACACAAGACGACACCAACAAGATATTAAAGGATAAAAATTGCAACACTACTGAACAAGTCCAGACATGCGACATCGCATACAAAACACTGCTCATCGGGGAAAAGGCCTAAGCCCGCGGCGGATCATCCTAGAGCATACACAACTTCATTTTTCTATTTCGCGTAAACTAAACGCGGTCTGCTTGGAAAACGACGTACAAATTTTCTTAAGGAGCAGAGAAATATATCTACTCCGTGCTCAGATACCAGCATTTCTGCTCAAAAACCTGCAAAATTAAGCACTGCTTACTTCGTCAAGATATCAACACCCTTCGTGAAGAAAGCACAGGACAGGGATACACAATTTATCTTAAGCGAGCAGGGAAAGTCACTTCTACTCGAACAGCTTAATACCATAAAGTCTGAATTTTTGCAAAGCAAATAAAGCTTGAACAGCGCTACGAACGTGACAGGCACATGCTAACAAACAAACAAACAAACAAACAAACACTTCTTCGAGTCTGTATTATCTTTAAAAAATAACGAAAGCACACAAAAAAATCAAATCGGCTAGGCAGCCTACCAGACGTTGTGCCTTAAAGTTGGCTGCATGCAATGCGCGGAAGCATGCTGTGAAGCCAACTTGCGGTTTTGCTGGATGCACATGAAGTCAGATTCCAATTGGAAATCGCGCTAAGGACGTGCCAAACGTGGAATTTTCGCAAAATTAATCACAATACCTGGAATTCTGTTCATTTTAGCGGGAATGCTGGCGCTTGTGCTCTATTATTCGAAATTTTCGAATATTCGAATTTCTCGATTATCAAATTTTCGAATACGAATAGGGTTCGAATATCAACAATATTCCAACGATATCCGAAATTTCGAATATTCGTACACCTCTAGTGAATACTGACACTCATCAACATATAACAAAAAACAAACAAACAAATCCCTTTCTGATGAACTCTCCTCTGCCGAGCGGCTTTCTCCTGCTCTACCTGGATGCTGACTTTTCCCCCCCTCACCAACATTCTGAGTAAAAGCAGTGAAAGAAGAAAAGAACCGCGAAAAATTACACGCATTTGTGTCACAGGACAGGGATACACAAATTTCCTTAAGTGAGCAGGGAAAAGGCTTAAGTCGTACCGCTCAGGAATAATCGGAGAATCGCCGCTTATCGCTAGGCGGATAGCGCTTGAACAGCGCTACGAACGTGACAGATGCATACTAACAAACAAACAAACAACAGCAGGACCGGCGTCGGGCACTCATAAAATACCCTGCCCAAAACAAAGACTTCACCAGGTTCGCGAGGCAATTCCATTAAAAACGCTCGTCCTATCCTACAGATAGCAATGCAAACGCGACTGCCCTTATTTTTTAAAACCACTATTTCACGCAATAGTACATAAATGTATCACTCGTGTCACACGAAAAGGCAAACACTTACCTGTCAAGTGGGGTCCCAGCGCGTGCGCGGGCGCACACACACACACACACACACACACACACACTAACATTTTCACACTCACAAACACAAAGTCTATTTTCACAACCACATAAATCCATATTATTCCTCAGGTCAATAATTATCCTGCCATAGCCAAAAGACGGCACAGACATGTATGCTTACGCAAGACAATCGGTCCTCGTTCCGGATGTAATAGGATATCGCCACTCGGCCGGCGCGAACCAATAAAGAAAGAAAGGAATGCATGTTCGCTACGAAGAAAACGGTGCCGTGCTTCTACGCAGCGATCATTATACAAACGCGTAAATGTGAACATCATTCGCTACACACTGTAGCTCTAATCATTTTTAAACCAAACCAAACCGTGTTCATAGGTCTTCACTAAATAGGTGAGCCGATAATGACTCCAAATAAAATAAAATAAAATAATCATTCCAGCATCGCTGGCTGCAAGCTTGGGTACCCAACAGAGCAGCGCGCTCCTATCAACACGCCTTGGGCTGACCTTACACACCCGAAGCCTTTTCTGAATACATTCTGCCGGCGCTGGAATAAAAGATTTATCGCGAGGGTACTACGATGTCAGCTCTGTTGCTGTTTAAGTGATAAAACAGTGCGCCCGAACCGCGAAGCGCACGCGCGGGCCCGGTCTCGCGGTTTGGACTCGCGACGCGTGCGATTCCCCGCGGCGCGAGCGCAACGCGGACCCGTTCTCGCGGTTTAGACGCGCGCGATTCCCCGAGTGAGCGAACTGTTTTATCACTTTGTGTATTGTGTACAAATTTGTGTATCCCTGTCCTGTGACACAAATGCGTGTAATTTTTCGCGGTTCTTTTCTTCTTTCACTGCTTTTACTCAGAATGTTGGTGAGGGGGGGAAAAGTCAGCATCCAGGTAGAGCAGGAGAAAGCCGCTCGGCAGAGGAGAGTTCATCAGAAAGGGATTTGTTTGTTTGTTTTTTGTTATATGTTGATGAGTGTCAGTATTCACTAGAGGTGTACGAATATTCGAAATTTCGGATATCGTTCGAATATTGTTGATATTCGAACCCTATTCGTGTTCGAAAATTTGATAATCGAGAAATTCGAATATTCGAAAATTTCGAATAATAGAGCACAAGCGCCAGCATTCCCGCTAAAATGAACAGAATTCCAGGTATTGTGATTAATTTTGCGAAAATTCCACGTTTGGCACGTCCTTAGCACGATTTCCAATTGGAATCTGACTTCATGTGCATCCAGCAAAACCGCAAGTTGGCTTCACAGCATGCTTCCGCGCATTGCATGCAGCCAACTTTAAGGCACAACGTCTGGTAGGCTGCCTAGCCGATTTGATTTTTTTGTGTGCTTTCGTTATTTTTTTAAAGATAATACAGACTCGAAGAAGTGTTTGTTTGTTTGTTTGTTTGTTAGCATGTGCCTGTAACGTTCGTAGCGCTGTTCAAGCTTTATTTGCTTTGCAAAAATTCAGACTTTATGGTATTAAGCTGTTCGAGTAGAAGTGACTTTCCCTGCTCGCTTAAGATAAATTGTGTATCCCTGTCCTGTGCTTTCTTCACGAAGGGTGTTCGATATCTTGACGAAGTAAGCAGTGCTTAATTTTGCAGGTTTTTGAGCAGAAATGCTGGTATCTGAGCACGGAGTAGATATATTTCTCTGCTCCTTAAGAAAATTTGTACGTCGTTTTCCAAGCAGACCGCGTTTAGTTTACGCGAAATAGAAAAATGAAGTTGTGTATGCTCTATGATGATCGGCCGCGGGCTTAGGCCTTTTCCCCGATGAGCAGTGTTTTGTATGCGATGTCGCATGTCTGGACTTGTTCAGTAGTGTTGCAATTTTTATCCTTTAATATCTTGTTGGTGTCGTCTTGTGTTAGACGTTGAGCTTCGTAGCGACGTGCGGTAACGCTACGATTATTCCTGAGCGCACCGTGTGTTTAATGCGTTGTACTCTGTGCGTGCGTGCATGTGCTTTTTTTCCCCTGATTTGTGACGTCATCGTGGCATGTCTGGACTTGTTTAGCAGTGTTGCAGTTCTTCCCGCCGCTAGTATGTTGTTGGTGTCATGTTGTGCTAGCCGCGTGGCGATGTGAGGTGACCTGAGGTCTTAAGCCTTTTCCCTGCTCACCTAAGGATATTTGTGTATCCCTGTCCTGTGCTCTCTTTACGCAAGGGCAATGCGTCTGTGTGTGTGGCACTATCAGATACCAGACATGAGTGTCTTTTTCTTGGTTTATTGGCATATGCTTCAGGTTTTTTAAGTCAAGCAAAAGTGCACGCAATTTTTTGCTGCTCTTTTCTTATTTTCTCTACTTTTTATGTAGAAGAAAGCCTCCTGCGTAAAAGCTAAATAGTGTTCTACCAGTGGAAGTGGGGTTGTTTGTTTGATTTTGTTGGGTGTTCGATATGTTGAGGAAGTAAGCTGTTAAAGGTATCCGTGAAGAAATGCTTGCATCTGAGCGCAGGATACGAATTCCTGAAGCACGGCACCCTCAGTGTAGATTAATTATTTTGGATATGAGTCTGCTTCCCTGCATGACAAGGCTGAAATGGGAAGAGAGAAAAAATTGGAGCGCTTCATTAGTAGCGATCCAAGTAATAGGGCAATTATAGTTTCCATAGAAAGTAGAATTTTAATGGGCTCCTAAAATTATAGTTTAGTTGTAGTTTTTCTAAACTGCAATGCAATAATCATTAATATAGTATAGGAATGCTATCGTGTTCCCGTAAAGGCGTTCTGTCTTGTGCTTTGGAATGCGCGAATAGAACTTTGCTCCCAGGCTTTTCCCGCCTTTATGCTCGCTATGTGCGAATGGAACTTTGCCCACCCGGCTTCCGCGCCTTTTTTGCTCGCAGGTGTAGCCTCAGACAACGAATGTGTGAGCATAGAAAGGGTCATGTATTACATAAGCCTGGAGGTGATGTTGAGTGGTTTCACTTATTATTATTTTAAAAGAGCAGTGGTAGTTTACTGTAATTCTAATGACCATGATGAGCCTTTGGGGTGAAAATCGTTAATATGTAGGGTGCTTTTTTGTTGAATTTTAATGAGAGAATGAATGTCATTAAGAGTAGGACAAAGGAAATAATCTTGCGATTCAATAAATAATAGGAGTCTTTGCCGGTGTCTTCTTCTTCTTCAGACAGGATGTGATGACGTCACACAGTCTGTAGCAATGCATTGACCGTTACTGAAAAAAAGTGTGGCAATAGAAAAATAGTGTGTATTGTCCTGGGCAGATTTATGATGAGCACTGTTTTTAAATAAGAGGAGTGCGTGTGATAAGAAATAGTTTGATGCTGGTTTCCTTCTTTGTTTCTTTTCGCTTTTTCCCCCCTTGTCTGACAAACATGTGCTGACATGCCTGGGCTTGTTCTGACATGCTTTCCTTCTACATGTAGTTTTTTTTCTTTTTGTACAAGGCATATTCTTGACGATAGTGCTGCCTTGAATGGGAGTAGAGCTATTCTTAATAATTTTGCGATTCATTTAGTTCAGAGAGTAACCGCGAGGGGGACAGGTGTGTGACTTTATGTCTTGCTGAACCATTTTTTTTTTCCTGTACAGTAAGACTTTGGGAATGAAATGCTACAATCTCCTCTTGTCTATGGTGTTTTTCTGCAATAGTTCCCTACGCAATCATTATAGTAGAATAAAGGAAATAATCTAGGGATAGTGATTCAATAAATAACAGGTGCCCTGTCTAGAGCGTACGCGTCCTTGAGCCACGCAGGTGCATGATGACGTCATACTGTGGCTTCATTGTAGATTGACCAAAGGAGCATTAGTGGAAAAAAACAGGGTAGCCCTGAGACAATAGGATGACGTCACGACCAATGAGAACGGCCAGCAGGGGGCGCAAGGATTCACTTCTCTCTTGGACACTGACGGGTCTCGACACGCAAATTCTGCTCCTGGCGTTGGCCGTCAGTGGAAGAGCGTAGCTTCGGTGGGGTTCTGTCTGCCTCTGATGGGGTGCAGATGTGTGGTTCGTCGCTGGTGAATGGTGTTCGATGATGAAGGTGGATTTTGTGACGAGCGGATTTACAATGAGGGAATGCTGTGAACGGGAAAAATGATGGTGAGTGCCTTTTTCACTCTGTTCAAGTGTTTGTTTTCCTCTGTTGCCCAGCAGTCGTACGATTTGTCCTGACGTGTCCTGACATGCCCCGATATGCATGCTTTCCTTTGTTGACGCTTAGTATTTTTTTCTCTTTTGACAAGGAACATTGTTGTCTTGACGATAGTGCTGCCCTGAGTTCTGCGCTCCTGGTTACCCGTACTCTGTGCTGATTTGTTGAGTGCCTAGTCCTCTTATTTGTCGTTGATGGAGTTACGTGTTAGGATATTTTGTTCTTTTGCAAGTATCATTTAGTAAGACTTTGGAATTCCTACGATCAGTTTTCATGCATGGTGCTCTTCTGCAATAGTTTCCTATGCAATCGTTATAGAAGAATAAAGGAAATAATCTTGGGATAGTGATTCAATAAATAATAGGTCCCCTGTCTAGAGCGCACGCGTCCTTGAGCCACGCAGGTGCATGATGACGTCATACCGTGGCTTCACTGCAGATTGACCAAAGGAGCATTAGTGGAAAAAAACAGTGTAGCCCTGAGACAATAGGATGATGTCTGGACCAATGAGAACTGCCAGCAGGGGGCGCAGGAATGCTCTTCTCACTTAGCCTCACGACCAATGAGAACGGCCAGCAGGGGGCGCAGGAATGCTCTTCTCTCTTAGCCTCTCGCAGGTGGCGGTAGGAGCGCGCAGAGGGCGCTACGAGCGCGCGCATGCGTAGCACCCGTAGAGTGGCGCTTACGTCAGTCCACCTCTGGCTCTCGTTGGGAGAAGACGTGCGGTCGTTCGCTCCGTCGTCACTTGATCCCTGGCTGTCAACGAGAGCAGTCGCATCGGTCTGCGCTCCTACTGTGGTGAGGTGATTTGTTGTGTAACTAATGATTTCGTCAACTTTGTTCCCGCTTTGTTTGCGATTTTCGTGCCCGTGCACGTCGGGTGCTGGTTGCTGTTGTCCGGGCATCCCCGGCATTTTCTATCATCTTCTGCCTTGGGAACGGGAGTAGCGCTGGCGTGATTCTTAATAATTTTGTTGTGAGATTAGTTGAGAAAGTAACCGCTAGGGGATGCAGCTGCGGGGCTTTATACAGCAGAAAAACCATTACGAGTCAGTTCTCTGCCTGCCTCTCGGATGGAGCAGTCACATCGTTCTGCGCTCCTGTTGTGGTGGGCTCATTTGTTGTGTAACTAATTGTTTTTTCTTGTTAGCTATTGATGGTTTGCATACTCTTGCTTTCCCAGCCTCTGTATTACGAGTGTTTTTCTCCTTGCATGTCCAGAGCTGTCCTAACTTGCCCAGACATGCCATGATGACGTCACAGCTGACGTCACAGGATGTGCGGAACTGGTGCTGCGATGCTTTGCAACCTGCCTCCGTGCTCCATCGCCCAGCGACAGTCAGCGGCCGTTCCGGACCGCTTTCTTCAAGATGACGTCGTTGATCTTCAACTAAACTCCTTCTCTCCACTCTATTTCTATCTTTTCATTTTATTTTCTACCTATTTTTTTATTTTTTATCAGCTCAAGTAGCCGGAAACTCACACAGTGGTCTGGACGTGTCTTAGATGATCCCCAATTAGTGTAATGACTCCCTGGTGGGTCCTGATTAATGTGGGGGGTCCCAAATTGCTCTAATTGCTAATTAATGGCGTCCAGGCGACTGTGTGAGTTTCCGGATACTTGAGCTGATACACTACTACTTCTGTATCCCCTTTTCCGCGCCCAGTCAACAATACCAGACGAGAACACAGAAAAATAAAGCATATCAGGTTTAATGAATCATATCAATTCCAAATACATACGGTTATCACAGATTTTGACAACTCCAAACAGAAAGGCATTGTGATGACCATACAGAAATTAGGAAGGCTCACATAAGGCTCATTTCTCACCCAAAGCTATACGTACACCTAGTGATTAGACATTTGCATTTATTCAATGAGTGGCCGTTATAGGTCCATTGCAACAAAACACGACATCGTTGGTGCACAGTTGGTTCCTGCTAACACTCACACTATCATGGCCGCTCGTCCCATGACGAAATCTATTTATTCGCGGGCCCAGCAACAGGGGATGCATTGTATTCACCTGTTCACACGTGTTAATCGTGGTTTACAGCACGGAGACGTGCTGTGAATGTCGCTTCCTGTTTGACCCAAAAAGTGTACGAACTCCGTATTACAATGCAGGGACACACGGTACAGATACAGAGACGCACGGATAAACACCCCCCCCCCCAACTGTGACACATGCGCAAAGGAGCAGGATACGGAAATGTACTGAGTGGTAGATGATCTCGTATATGTGCACGAGCGTCAACATAAAGTTTTTTCTACATTGAAATTATGAATAACTATTAGTACACTCACAAGCGACGCCCATGTTGCAAAGTTTTTCTGTTTACAACCGTACCTCTACTGTCAACACCCAGGATCGCTCGCGCCTCTTGCTGGTGGCCTTGCCGATGGGTCTGATTTGGTATTTTCGCAAATTTTCGCTACCAGTTTAGATATACCTTGCCCTACACACAGAAAGAAAAACGCTTGTTGCCAACTTTGAACCTTCGATGGCAGGTACCTAGCCGAAAACAATCTCTCGATCTGAAGCTTGAGGCTGCTGTAGCAGAGATGGGCGCATGACTTATTGAGAGCGACTTTAAGAGCCGATTTAATTACGGAATCCTTTACAGTCTTCGAAAAGATAGTGGAGAATGGGAGTAACGGTTTTTTTACTTCTTTGCTGGTAAGACCAGCAGGTACCAGTTTGGGAGAATCGGAGTGAAAGATCAAGGAACTGCAGTTTGTCTTTGTCGTGAAGCTCCTGAGTGAAATGCAAGCCCAAGCCCAGGCTACGTTGTTTGGAAGTAGAGGCAATTTTTGCTCTCTTAATTGATCTATGATGGTAGTCATCCACATAGCGAAAGATATGAATGAAGCTGTCGTTTAGGGTACTTGCAAGGTTTTCAGCAATAGCACGATCAACAAAAAGCAGGTAAATTTCGCTCAGCACGGTGTCTACGCTTGACCCAATACACACCCCGGCCTTATGGGTGAAGATATGGTCGTTGAATTGAATAAGAAGGGAGCTGAGATACACCTTTAAAAGACGCAGGAATGTGTCCACAGTCAAACCACAAGCGTTTTCGAACTTCAGGGCTCCGTATTCCAGGATGATGGTCTCCCCATTCTTCATTAACGTTTTGGGTTGTAGACATTAATAGAGATCGGCGGCATCCAGGGAGAAGGCTTGTCTGTGTTCGTCGTGGAGTTGGTTCAGGACCACGATGCACTCATTGGAATTCCTTATGCAAAAGGGTTGGTTGAGCGGCACATTTTGCAGGTGTTTTTGAAGAAAACGGCCAAGAGGTCGCTGCCATGAGGATCTTTTGGATACGGTGCTGCGGAATGGATAGCGAGCTTTGTGAGTTTTACAGTGAAGAAAACTTGGAGATGGAGGTTAGGCGCTTGTTTGATCTGTTTCACAAACGATGTCTTATTCTGGGAAGGAGCCAACAGGACCAATGCGAGGGCGGCGTTCCCCCATTTTCTCTCGGAGACATCGTCTGCTTTGGAGATGGCACCGTGTGTGGTACGTGTATGAAAAAAAAAAACTATTTCTTCGAAAGTGCTGTGAATTTCGCTTAGTGATGAAATTGCTACATGTCGTTGAGTTCGGGAACGGGTCGTGGTGTTCCTGACGGCAAAAAATCGTCTGGGGCGGACCCAGAAGTAACATTTCACGAGACCAAGGACAGGGACACCAAACGGAAGTTGGAAGCAGCAATCGCCGGCAGGCTTCTTGTCGTGGCAGAAAAATTGCACGTTCGGCACGTTTGTTCCTCGTATTCTGCTGACGAAGCGTAAGTGGAGGCGGACCTATTGCAATCCTGTATGGGAGTGTCAGCCAAATGCGAGGGTCTAAAGCCTTATGCTGTGCCCACATTATTCCATGAGCAAATAGACACTGCCGACGTACCGGATGAGAAGGTAAGCATTTGTTTCCAGATGTTTCCGAATGTACATCTGAATATGTATAAACCGCGACCGGCAATGATGTACCAGACCCCCTTAAGCTCCACTAGCACCTCACGTAACTTTTTGACGACATCCGTCTAACTTTTCCGGTGTGGTGGTATTCAAAAATTTATCAAATGATCTATTATTCATCAATTAAACACATTAAAGTTTAAGAAAAAGTTTATCCCATATTTCTTTGCCAATATAACCCAGCATGCACTCGCCATCATTTTTGTGAGCAAGAGAGAGCCAAGGAGGCAGCTTTCCAGAAGAATAGCTCCATTCGGTATTACACTTTTATGCATGATATTGTCCAACATCAAGTGCTCAATTTCTATCACAGATGGAGAGAAGCAGCTTGATGGTAATGGTAGCAGCAATCTGCTTCAGGTGGTGAGTATGACAAGCTTCTATTTATTAGGAAAGTTTAATATCTGTGTTGTACAGTGAATTAATTGAATTCTGAGTCATAGTGAACATTCATATTGTGAAACCTGCAGCTCATGCAGAGTATCAGCCTCTAAGAGTGATATATATTGCTCACATACTGTGAAAGTTTGATATTGTTATATAGAGCATTTTTATTTTGAGGTTCTAGAAGTGAGGCTTCCACCTGCGTCACACACTGAACGAGCCAGTGAAACTAAAGTAAAAAAAGGCCCTTTCCAGGGCCACCACATGTTTTATGGAGAGACAAACACTGCGTTATGAACCCTCCAATATGCACATTTTTGCTTTTGGTCCAGCTGCAAACACGTTTCTGAATTGTGTTTGTGATTCTAATTAACTTTTTTTAAATGCAATTTTAGTACCTGGCTATGAATGGCGTCTAGTGAACTATATGCACACCCATGGCTTTTAGTACAATTCCAGTTACAACTCCAAGGGCTCAAGAATATGATGGTACTGGGCATTGATATGTGCATGATAGTAAGTTTTTTTTTTTCTCTAAGTCTTAATTTTTTTCTTGTTTCAGCGCATCAAGCTTCACATCTGCATGCCAGCTTTCTACACAGCAACTGAAAAGATAGCAAGGAAGAGGGAAATAAAATCTACTGACATAATGTAGTCAGCTTTTGTTTGACACATTTAATATTTCTATAACGTTCACAAAGCTTTCATGTACACAGGAGGAGATAAAACCATGGAGGTAAGAAACTAAGGAGATGCCCTAAGCGCCTCTCCCAATGCAAGCGAGCGTGCTGTGACCCGCGCATGGCATTGTGGTTAGTTGCCCACACACGTGACCCATAAACGTCACGGCAAGACGTCATAAAACATGGCGTCCTCCATGTCCGCGGCGTACCTTACCTGAATACAGACACGAGCTGCGGCCGAATAACTTGTTTTCGCTTTCATAACATCTTTGGAGTTAGAAGTTATCACACCCGTTGAAACACAAGATAGATCATCTCAGTGTGGAAGCAATGGATCACTAAATCGCTAGAAGACGTACGTACGTCATCGTGACATTGCCTGGCTTCTCTTCTGTTTTGCTCAACTTTTGATGTGATTTATCACGCGGCGAATGTTGAAACACCTCATAACCTTCAAAGTATTGTGCGAATGGACTTCTTGAAGGTAAGAGGTTTCCTGAAGATGAGGTTTGCTAAACTTCCAAGTCTCCGCGCAGACCGCCATAACGCCGAAACATGTGGGGATCACGTGACTGGGCAACTAGATGGGCGTGGTATTGCCAGGAGCGACCGCTAGAGGGGTCCCACGGCCCTCCGATCTTATAGCCCTCTCCTTAGTTTCTTACCTCCATGGATAAAACTGTGGTAATACACATATTGGCACTAACCTCTATCCTCCACTTAGAAATGAAGTATAAATCTATGCTCAGGGCAAAACGCACCAGTTTCTTTTTCCCCCCTAACATAGGTGAAAAACTTGGTACAAAAGCAAGCTCTCTATTGTGAAGCTGAAATCTGGTATTCAAAATATATATGCATTACACAAGTACCAGTGCTTGTCCTCGTCGTATGATAACCTTGGTTTGTACTCCAGAATGATTTGCAATGAAAATTATTGACACATTCCACTGTACTTGCAATATCTGACTACAAGTCTGCACTGCTTGTGAGACATGCTTCTTGAACTGTTACAAAGGGTTAAAACTTTCGAAACGGTCAGTGCATGCACATATGACTAACACTATGACCAGTATAACAACTCAATAATTTGTGACTTCACACTGCAACATTTCTTCACCTCATATGGTTATGAAAAGCAGGAAGCATCGATAATATTTTGATAGCAAACCAGCTTTTATGAACATACAACAATGACAACAACGATAAGCCCTACAATGGATATGCCTGGTCTGCATACAGTGGCCCACTTGACACTTATGTTGCTCGTATTATCCACTATATGAAGTCGATGGGTACACCGTCCTGATCCTGCGCACAGGACATCCTGGTATCTGCCTTCGATTTCTTATGCCAAGGTACCCATAAATCCAGCTTGTGAAGAAGCAATACGCAGTGAATCGGAGGCACCTGTGTGAAACAATAATAAAGAAGAAAAGTAATGATTTATTTGACTAAGAGCAGCAAAGTTTTAGTATAGCGTTTCCATGTGCTCGGAATTAAATGGGAATGAAATCACGCCATTTACGACGTATGAGGAGTGTTTTGACACTGTACCTACTATCTAGTCTCTCAAGAATACGCGGGGGTCATCACGACAAAAGATGGGTGCGTCAACCAGCGAGCTCCCTCCGCATACAAACGCCGTTGAGGAGCAAGTGATCGGCGATACAACTGACCCTCGAATTCCGAGGAACCGACACCCGGTGTTCGTCAGGTTCCACTGGGGAACAGCAAGTGCAGAGGCACCTGTCATTTCCAAGTGGACCAATGTCAAAATGCCCGGTAGTGCACAATCATCATGAGCGATCGGATAGCTTGCCTGAAAGTGTCGTCGCCATCGGACGGTTCGTTTTCACTGCCTGCACCTTCACTTGCGGCAGGGTCAGGTGGCAGATGGTCTGTGGAGCAAGGGTCGACATCTAACGCAATTTTTTCAACGCTGTAATCCCCAGAATCGCTTGGAAGCGACACGACGTCACTCTCGTATTACGACGGTTCCTGGCTGTCTGCTCTCCGCCTCGCATTTCAGATGCTCGCCGACCCCACCGATCAGCTGTGCGAGAAGACGTGCTCTCATTGGCCCTGTTGGGCGTGACGTTTTCTAGACTTTGGGGAGAGCTGGTGGAGAGGGACTTGATACTCCGTCGTCTGCTGCTCTTTCGATGTATTTCATTAGGTTGCTCAGCATATACGCAACCTATTCACCTGGGGTTTTCGCTGCTCTTGTCGGGGATCACCAAGAAATACTGTGGTACTAAAGTTTCGGAATCGACTGGGATGTATGCGATAGTCCCTTTAAAGGTGTATCTCAGCTCCCGTCTTATTGAGTTCAACGACCATATCTTCACCCAAAAGGCCGGGGTGTGCATTGGGTCAAGCGCAGACCCCGTGCACAGCGAAATCTACCTGCTTTTTGTTGACCGTGCTATTGCTGACAACCTCTCAAGTCCCCTAAACGACAGCTTCATACATATATTTCGCTATGTGGATGACTACCAAGTTATCCATCATAGATCAATTAAGAGGGCAAAAATTGTCTCTACTTACAGACAACATAGCCTGGGCTTGGGCTTGCAGTTCACTCAGGAGCTTCACGACAAGGACAAACTGCAGTTCCTTGATCTTTCACTCCGATTCTCGCAAACTGGCACCTGCCTTTTCCTGTGGAAAAGAAGCGGCTGGTGAGCATTCCCTACTCCCATGGCTTTGCTCACGGGGTTAAAAATGTAGCGTCCTCCTTTCCCGTCGAAATTGTACTTCGCTGCGCGTTTAAACTAGCTGGAAGGGGGGGGGGGGTCGAGGTAGCTTGCCGTTGTTGGCCGCACTCAAGTGGGCATCGTCACGACTATATCCAAAAAAATAAGAAAATGGGGGGGGGGAAGTAGTTGACGATTTCAAAGTGAGGCAGAGGCAGGATGACCGATGGTGATGGGAAGGATGCACACTGTAAATGAGAGGTGCGCTAGAGTGGTCTTTCCGCGAGGCCCGTTTCTTGAAGACAGCGCACGACGCCGCGAGTTTTTGAAAGCCGTTCTTCATAAGAACCTTCGGGGAAGAGGACGTCTGTCAGTATGCCAGGCCTTGCGTGGGGAAGATGAGTTTCCCGCATAGTATGGTATGCACAGCATTCTGTCAGGATATGTGCGATAGTCTCCGGATAATTACAGTGACCGCAAGTGGAGTCCTCCCTGGAGCCGACCTTGAACAGTTGCGAGTTCGTGAACGCAGATCCCGTGCGCAACCGATGCAGCTAGAATGATCGCCGCGGTAAATAGACCAAGAACCAATGGAGAATGTGAAATTAATCACCGAAACAGATTTGTCCCATGCAAAAGAGGTGTCATGTACTCCCTCCCGCTATCCTGCGGAGAACAATATTTCGGCCAAACGTCACGATGTCTAAATGTTCGGCTCCTCCAACGCAGGGCAAAAATTCGAGCTCAGTCAGATGGGGATCCGGAAAAATCGTCCCCAGAGAAAACGTCCCCGGTGGGAAGACGGTTTCCAATTTCGAACGGAACGTAACAGTGAGGTTCGTCCCAGTTTTGGTTCCCTGGACACTAACCCCTGGTTTCGGGTAATAACAACTTGCTCCCATTACTGCGTGTCACTTTTGCGTTCCCTGCGGCGTTTCTTGGTTTCTGCGACGTTGGGTATGAAAAGTAGCCACAGTGCAGTTGCATGGCCAGTGTGTCGACAAGGTTCAAAAAATCGACGCGGTGGGCAGAAGTTCTTCAGTACTTCAGAAGGATGTCAAGTCCAGTGCCCGATGGATCTGCGTGAAACGGAAGCAGTGCAGGGGTGCCTTGATTGATACACAGGCATATAGTAGAGCACCGCCATCCACCAGATGATGTGCAAATCAAGGGGTCACAAACGCAGCAGAGGCTTAAAGACGCCGCATCAGCAACAACAGTTCAGTCAGCTGCCCTGGTCGCCAACTTGATGCGGGACTTGACCCGAGAGGAACAGTCAATAATGAAGAGTGAAGATACCCTGAAGATGTGTATAGGGCAGCAGCGGGCAGCAGCAAGGCCGCCGTGTCCTCAAAGGCTCAATGACCTGATCGTTGAAACAACGTGGACAACAACTGGGAGTTGCCGTGAAGAAAGGTTTCTCCTCTTTGACAACAAAAGTCCTGCATCGAGGTTTCTAGTGCCTGCCACAAGTGAGTGCCTGAAAGTTCTAGCAAGCAGTTCGACGTGGTTCATGGACGGGAACTTTAAACTAGCGCCTAAGTTATTCCGACAGACATACGTCATCCTCGTGCCTCTAGGAGAAGCAGACGTTTCTGTTGTGTACGCATTCATGCAACACAAGACGGAACAGCTTTATGAACAACTTTTCCAGCGCGTGTCCGACGAGTGCGAGAACCTAGGAGTCACACCTGATCCTGAAGAACTTTGAGAAGGCGCCCATGACTGCAGTGAAGCGCGTTTTCGGTGAGCACGTTCGAACACAGGGATGTTTCTTCCATTTGTCTCAAAGTTCGTACGTGGAGAAAAATTCAAAAACTAGGGTTGGTGACCCGATACGAAAATTACAGCAATTTCCGGGATTTCGCCGGGATGCTTTGGCATTTCGCGTGGATGCTTTTGCATTCATGCCTCTACAGCTTGTCGACGATGGCATAGACTATTTGTGAAGCGTATAGTTAAGTGGCTTAGAAAGTCTGCTAGAGTACATCGACGCAACGTACGTGTCTGGAGCGTACCGCAGCATCCTGAGACCTGACGCTACCGTTCGTATGAGAAGAATTCCACCTGCCTTCCCAAAAGAAGTGTGGAACGTGCACGACGTCACGGTGTCAAATGCAGATCGAACAAACATGTGCGAAGCATGGAATCGAAGGCATGGCTCCATTGTAGGGCACAGTCACCGGACCATACGGAAAGCAATTGACAATCTGAGAGCAGAACATGCAACAGTCGCGAGCAGGATTGCAAGGGGCGCTGTTGGAGCGCCTCCAGCGAAGAGGAAGAAGACAAGCGCCGAAGACCTCCAAACATCGTTTGAGAACACTCTGCCTTGAGTTCCAGGACGGCATGAAGGAAAACATAAGAGTTTTTGCACTGCGGCGGTCACACCATTCGCTACTAACTCTCTTGTATTTTTTTAAATATCCCTTTTCTCATGTAGCAACAATGTAAAATGTAATAAAAATAGTATTGTGTAATAAAGTATGCATCGATATTCTATATTAATAAAGTACTATTTTCTGTTCAGCGCTATTGAATCAAAGCTCCTGTCTCGTTTCCGATTACAATTTATGCTGAAGCACTACGTATTTCCGGGATACTTTACTTGCGGGGACAATTTCTCTGAGGACATTTTTTCAGGGGGACGGTTCTTCCGGGGGGCATTTTTTCCGGGGACGGTTACTCCGAGGACATTTTCTCCGGGAACGATTTTTTCTACACCCAGTCAGATGACATGCCTTTAAGGCTAAGAGACCACCTACGCTCCTGCCCTACATGCACCCCTCTCTACCACAATGCCTACGTTCTTCTCAGACACATTCTAGGCTTGGACGCGAGATTGTAGAAGCGGCCTTCATACATTGTTCCTCCAACAACGTGAGTCAGAGGGCAGTCAACATATCACCGCTAGACGTCGCCTATGTTGCCCGGGACTTTCCTGACTAGAGTTGTGTGTCCAAATAAAATCAATTGCTAGTTGAACGCCTCCGTGTATGCCGTCTTCGTCCCTCCGCGTTCTCGAATATGCGGCATCCAGCTGCATTGCACACTTTAGCCTCTCATGAACCACGCTGGTGAACGTCGCGGAGTCTTTCAGCTCGGCGAGCTCCTGGCGAGCACGGGATCCCGTAGGCGTAGACAAGAAAGAAAGGAGACTGTTTGGTGGATTCTTGGTATCGTGTGTTGTAGCAAAATACAACATAGGGAATGATGTCTGCCCACTTCTCTCCCCCCCCCCCCCTCTGATGCCAGCGTCGTCATCCGCTTGAGAGTCTTATTGGTGCGTTCACAAAGTCCATTAGCAGCAGGATGATATGCTGTGGTATGGTTGTGCTTGATCCGTCGATGTCGGAACAAAGGTTCAGTCGACCGTGCCATCATTTGGGTTCCACGATCAGTGATTATTGTTGGTTGCACGTTGTCAACCATGTACATAGTTTTGGTTTTTTCTCTTCTTCGTAAGCTGACTAAATAAAAGCGAACTGCAGGAGCCGTTTTTTCCAGTTCCTGCGAGCCGACGAAGTTGTTGGGTTGTCAGCTTCTTGCGCGCGTCTTAGGTGACCTGCGACAATTCCATGTTTCCTTTGGTTTCCCCCGGTTTCCCCCGGTTTCCTTTGAAAGCAGTACATTCGTCCCCGCTGAATGTGACGATGATACCACTGTCGGTTAGTTTGGAAACGGAGATCAAATTGTCCGCCATTCCGGGTACATACAGGACTTCCTTTGCTGCCAATGTGTTGACAACACTTCCGTTTTTCACTTTGAACATGACTGTTCCAGTTCCGCAGGCGTTCATAACCTTCCCGTCCGCCAAAGTCACCTTTCTTCGCTCATCATCTTTGAAGTTGGTTAAAACTTCCTTTCTGCCTGTCATATGATTGCTGGCACCAGAATCGATAGACCACTCCAGTAGATTTTCTGCCGTCCAACATTCGCCTGCGCCAAAAGCGTAGTGATGATCTTGGCCTTCGTCCTGGTGAAACTCGTGCCTAGAAGAAGACTTGGCCATTCGGGCCCCTTGTCTTGGTCTCTCGGGTCTGGTATCCTGCTGTCCTGATTTCGAAGGATGAGCATCAGATACTTTTCTGTTGTCTTGTCGGGAGTAGCAGTCTCGAGCGAAGTGGCCACGTTTCCCACAGTGGTAGCACTTTACTTTCTTCCTGTCCCTTGGTCTTCCTGAAGAGATCCTAACCTTGCACGCCGCCTCATCCGTTGACGTAGTTTGACGTCCTTCTTCTTGTAGCAGTGCATATTTCACTTTCTCAGGAGTGATGTTTGCCATTGAACAGGCGTCAAAACTTCTTGCAACACCATAATACGGACGTGGCAACCCCTGAAGCGCTACCGATGCTACCTCCGCGTCGTCGAGAGAGTCTCCCAAGGTGCGTAACTCCTCAGCAACAGATTGTACACGGTGCATGTACTGGGTCGCATTCTCGCCTTTCTCCCATTTCGTTGCGTTGAGTTTCCTCCTCAAGCTAAGCCTCCTCTCTAAAGTGCGTCCCCGACTCACTTCTTCCAGCTTCTTCCACACTCCTCTTGCTGAAGTCTGGTTAATGACATATGCGGTTTGACCACTCGATAGCATTTGGACGATGACATTGAGTGCCTCCAGATCCTCCTTGTCCCATGTAGCTCTCGCTTCTGGAGTTGTCGGAGGGTCTTCATTGATGACTTTCCAGAGTTGCCGCGCCTTCAAGAACGTTGTCATCTTGAAGCTCCACGTCGGGTAATTGGTCCCGTCCAATTTTTCCATGGCGCCTCCCGGTAATGTGACAGAAGCTCCAGCCGATGCCATCTTCAGACTTTCCTGGAATGCCTTCTTGGTTTCCCAGCAAATATCCTAGTACTGTAGTACACTGCAGTCGGCTGGTAAGTTCCCTGGGCCCATAACCTATTGTTGATCCAGGAACATGGAATTGTCGCAGGTGACCTAAGACGCGCGCAAGAAGCTGACAACCCAACAACTTCGTCGGCTCGCAGGAACTGGAACAGTCATGTTCAAAGTGAAAAACGGAAGTGTTGTCAACACATTGGCAGCAAAGGAAGTCCTGTATGTACCCGGAATGGCGGACAATTTGATCTCCGTTTCCAAACTAACCGACAGTGGTATCATCGTCACATTCAGCGGGGACGAATGTACTGCTTTCAAAGGAAACCGGTTCGTTTTCTCAGGGGCCAAAGAAGCAGGAATTTACAGACTGAATGGGGAAGTGACGTCATCCTCCAGAGAGGTTGCGAGAAGCGTGACAAAGAATGACAGTATGGTGTGGCACCGGCGTATGTGTCATTTGAACTTCGACACATTGATACAGATGGGTCAACGACACGTTATCAGGGGTTTACCCACCATCCAACGCGAACATCCCCAATGTGAAGACTGCCTTACAGCGAAGAAGCCAAGGACTTCGTTCAAGTCCATAAACGCTAAACCAAGGGATTACGTACTGGAATTGCTGCATGCCGACCTTTGTGGTCCGTTTCCAGTATTATCGATTGGCGGAAGTAAATACGCCCTCATCATTGTGGATGACCATAGTAGAAAAGTCTTCGTCTACTTCCTCAAATACAAGGATGAAGCAGGGGATAAAATCATACATTTTGTACGTCAAGCAGAAGTACAAACAGGAAGAAATGTCAAGAGGTTGCGAACAGACAACGGAGGGGAATTTCTCGGTCAACAACTCGAGCGTTTTTTGGGGAACAAAGGAGTCATTCATGAGAAGACTGTTCCGCATTCACCAGCTCAAAACGGAATCGCGGAACGGATGAATCGCACCCTAGTAGAAACTGCAAGATCAATGTTGGCAGAGTCCAAGCTCCCGCCCCAATTTTGGGCTGAGGCCATGAACACTGCTGCGTATGTCCGGAATAGATGTAGTAAAACAGTTCTGAATGGAAAAGTCCCCGAAGAAGTGTATACAAAGAGACCTCAGACGGTGAAGTACTTCAAAACCTTCGGATGCCTTGCCTACATATATATTCCCGATCGGTACAGGACGAAGCTGGACAATCGAAGCAAGCCTGTCATATTCCTCGGCTACTGCATCGACAGGAAAGGTTACCGTTTCTACGACCCTCAAGAGAAGCGTGTAATTGTGAATCGGGACGTCACGTTTGTCGAACAGAAGAGAGGATCATACTTATTACAAGAGTCTCTCGTTCAGACACCACGACACGATGAAGTTCAATACATCGTTTTGCGGGACACAAACCCTAACGATAACCAGCAGGGTAACCAGACAGACCGGGAAGAAATTCACGAGCACGAAACGGCCCTCGAACACGGGCCAACCGCTGCAGAGAGCAACACTAGTGACGAGGAGGACGACAACGGGAACGAACAAGAGATTCGTGAGCCACCCATACCTCGAAGGTCAACGCGGATCTCTCGCCCTCCTCAACGCCTCCAGGTGGACCCAGCCAAACCAAGTTACTGTGATATGGCAGAAGTGGAACTGAAGGAGCCACACAGCTATAACGAAGCTACAAGCTCGCCCCAAAAGTTGGAATGGACCACGGCTATGGAGGACGAACTTCAATCACATCGTGAAATGGAAACATGGAGCCTTGTACCGAGGAAACCAGGAATGAAAGTTGTAAAGTCGAAGTGGGTGTATCGGATCAAACGAGGGCCTACCGGCAAAATTGACAAGTTCAAGGCAAGGGTCGTAGCGGTCGGCTGTTCTCAGGTCTATGGACTCGACTACTACGAAACTTTTTCGCCAGTTGTAAAACTCACGAGCCTTCGCACACTGCTTGCCTTAGCGAATGAAGAAGGCATGGCCATGAGACAGCTGGATGTCAAAACTGCGTATCTGCATGGAATTCTCGAGGAGGAAGTATATATGGAACAACCACCAGGAAGCCCAAACACCACGTCCCACGTTTGTAAGCTGAAAAAGGCAATATATGGGCTAAAACAAGCCGGACGGACCTGGTACAGAACGCTCGATAAAATCCTGAGAGAGCAAGGTTATAGACGGCTAGAAGCAGACAACTGCGTGTACATCTTGGAGAACAAAGGTACCAAGGTTATTTTGGGAGTCTATGTTGACGATATTCTGCTTCTAGCGACAACCAAACAGGCCCTGGAAAGTGCAATGAAAAACTTGGGTGAAAAGGTGGACCTAAAGGACCTAGGCGAACCAAAGTACATCCTGGGAATTGAGATCACATGGGACAAAGTCAATAAGAAGCTCACGCTTAGCCAGAAGAAGTACATAAGTGACATCTTGAAACGTTACAGCATGGAAAATTGTAAACCGATCAAAACTCCAATGGAAACAGGTCCAAATAACAACGTTGGTCACACAACGGAAGGTAACACTGAATCAACGGTCCCTTATCAAAACTTGATCGGAAACCTGATGTACCTGGTGCAAGGAACACGTCCAGACATCGCATTTGCAACTCACTACTTGAGTGAGTTTAACCACTGTTTCACGTCCACTCATTGGCAAATGGCAAAAAGGGTGCTACGCTACTTGCAAGGGACGAAAGAAGTGGGTATCACGTACACAGCTTGTGCGGAACCTGTCGTGGGGTATTGCGACGCAAGCTGGAACGAGTCAGGCAAAGGGAAGTCACGTAGTGCTTACGTATTCACCATGTCCAAAGGAGCCATCAGCTGGAAATCGACGAAGCAACAACTCGTCGCGCTGTCAACGTGTGAAGCGGAATACATCGCTATCACCGAAGCCATTAAAGAAGGTAAATGGGTGAAGACATTGTTTAAAGAACTTGGGTTCTGCAAATACGGTACGGAGAACTTGGAAATCAAGAGTGACAATCAAGCGGCCATAAGACTAATCGAAAATCCAGTACAGCATCAAAGGTCCAAACATATCGCCCTCAAATACCTATTCGCTAGACACGAAGTCGAAAGCAGTGATTTTTTCATTTCCTACCTACGTACAGAAGATATGATGGCCGACAGCCTGACGAAGCCTGTAGGCAATATCAAGAACGTCTTATGTGCAAATGGATGTGGACTTCAACTCCCACCAGCCTAGACTCAGTCTACGATACTCCGAAGGTTGTTCAACGTGAAGGGGGGTATGTTGGTTGCACGTTGTCAACCATGTACATAGTTTTGGTTTTTTCTCTTCTTCGTAAGCTGACTAAATAAAAGCGAACTGCAGGAGCCGTTTTTTCCAGTTCCTGCGAGCCGACGAAGTTGTTGGGTTGTCAGCTTCTTGCGCGCGTCTTAGGTCACCTGCGACAATTCCATGTTCCTGGATCAACAATTATCACCACTGGGCAGCCGTGCTTGAGGACCAGACGTATTCCAATAAAGATATGAATGGTAGCTGCCTTGATGTTCCGGACCTGCTTGGTTTCGACGAGTTTGTTCAAGTAGTCTGTGGCAACGATGACAATAATGTAGCGGCGTGAGGACTAGAAGGGACCGATGATGGCCTAGCCCACCGTATGGAACGCAGCACGCACTGGTATCGGCTGCAGTAGTCCACAAGATAACATCGACAGCTTGTACTGGCACATATCGCGATGACCACGTTGGACGTCGGACACATGACGGACGTCGTTGAAGACTTCTGGCCAGTAGTACTTTGTGCTGATGGCCACGTACATGGAACAAGTGAAGTATGTGATCGACCAATACTTGCGGCAGGCGTAACAAAAGCCTTTGGTAGAACAGGACCCCGGGCAACTGTATAAAGCACGTTTTCGTGGGACAGGAAATTTTTGAGCGCTCTACATTGCTGCTTCCGAGGACCACTACGCCGATCGAGGATATCACGTACGTGCCGGTGCCGTGAGATGCTGATCCCGTGCCCTAAAGTACGATGCGGCTTCCGTCCAATGGAGGGGCCCTAGACAGAAATCTGGCGCGTAGTGTAATTGGTCGGTCTTATACATGGCATATGAAGTCGAGCTCCTGCGTTTATACAGACCACCGCAGTAGGCACTGATTTCCCTAGTTGTATTTCAGCAGCCAGTTCAAGGCATGATGACTCGTGACAGTGGCCTGGACGCCACTAATTAGCAATTAGATCAATTTGGGACCCCTCACAGTCAGAATCATTCAGTGAGTCATTACACTAATTGGGGAGCATCTAAGACGTACCCAGACCACTGTGTGAGTTGTGGGCTACTTGAGCTGATAAAAACAAAAAATAGGTAGAAAGTAAAATAAAAATATAGAAATAAAATGGAGAGAAGGAGTTTAGTTGAAGATCAACGACCCCACCATGAAGAGAGCGGTCCAGAGCTGCCGCTGACCATCGCTGGGCAACGAAGGACAGAGGCAGGCCACGAAAACATCCTGTGACGTCAGCTGTGACGTCATCATGGCATGTGTGGCAGTTTAGGACAGCTCTGGACATGCAAGGAGAAAAAAAACACTCATAATACAGAGGCTGTGAAAGCAAGAGTAAATATTCTAACCATCAATAGCTAACAACCAAAAGAATCAGGCAAAGCAGCCCACCGCAACAGCAGTCACGGGGAGCGCAGAACGATGCGACTGCTCCATTCGACAGCCAGGCAGGGAACTGACTCGCAATGCTTTTTTCTCCTCTATAATGTCCCGCATCTGCAATCCGTAGCGCTTACTTTCTCAACTAATCTCATGACAAAATTATTAAGAATCACGCCAGCGCTGCTCTCTTTTCCAAGGCAGAAGAAGATAGAAAGTGGCGGGAATGCCTGGACAACAGCAACCAGCACCCGACCATACACGGGCATTAAAATCGTAAAAAAGGGGGACAATGTAATCACGCGCGAAAGAATTAGTTACAGAAGGAATCAGCCCACCACAACACGAGTCACTGGGAGAGCAGAACAATGCGTCTGCTCCATCCGACAGCCAGGCACGGAACTGAATCGTAATGCTTTTTTTCTCATCTATAAAGTCATGCATCTCTCCCTCTTGTGGTTACTTTCTGAACTAATTTAATCGCAAAATTATTAAGAATCTTTCAGGCATTATTCCCATTTAAATCAAGGGTGCAGCAGCACTAGCGTCATCGTCAAGACAAGGACGATCAAAATGAACCTTTCGTGTCCATACAAGAAAAAAATACAGAGCGACAACAAAGGAAAGCATGCAGGTCAGGACATGTCAGGAGTGCTGTTAAACGAGGAAAAATCTCACGACTGCCGGGCAACAGAGGAAAGCAAACACAGAAAACCATTTGAACAGAGTGAAAAAAGGCACTCACCATCATCGGACAAGTACACTGCATTCCCTCATCAACCGTACCCCATCAGAGGCAAACTGAATCCCAGCGAAGCTACGCTTTTCCACTAACGGTCAATGAAATTGCTAGAAACAGAATTAACGTGTCCACACCCGTCAGTGCCCAACAGAGAAGTGAATCCTTGGGCCCTCTGCATGCCTTGCTCATTGGTCGTGACGTCAGCCTATTGTCTCAGGGCTACACCGTTTTTCCACTAATGCTCAACTGGACAAGGTCCACCTGAAACAATAGAGCCGCGGCATGACGTCATCACCCAGGCATGCACCTGCACGGTTCAGGGCGCCTACGCCTTAGACAGGGGACCTGTTACTTATTGAATCACTATCCCAAGATTATTTCCTTTATTCTACTATAACGATTGCATAAGAAGCAGAAAACCCGTTACAGAAAAGCACCATGCATGAAAGCTGATCGTAGAAATTAAGCATTTCAGTCCCAAAGTCTTACTAAATGAGACTCGCAAAAGAACAAAATATCCTAACGCCATCAATGGCTAAATACGGCGAGCTCAGAAGAGATGTCCGTCTCATCCGAGAGCCAGGGAGATAACTGAATAATAACGCTTTGTTCCTCCTGGATAAAGCCATGCACCTGTCCCCGTTGCGATTACTCTCTGAACTAATTGAAACGCAAAAATATTAAGAATCATTCTAGCACTACACCCATTCAGGGCAGCACTATCATCAAGACAGGAATGTTTCTTTTCGAAAAGAAAAAAAAACTACATGTGGAAGGAAAGCATGACTGAACAGGTCCGGGCATGTCAGGACACGTCAGGAAAAATCGCATGTTTGTCAGACAGAAGAGCTCGGTGACCGCAGGCCCTCTCAGTTACTGCGGCGCATGCAACAGCTGCTCGGCGACCATTTAGCTTTCGTGGACGATGCCCTTCTGCGTCAGCTCTTTCTTCAACGCCTCCAACAGGATGTACAAATGGTCCTGGCCACAGCGGCTGACATGACCCTCGACCAGCTGGCCACTCTTGCTGGCGCGGTTATGGAGATAGCCACTCCAGCTGTAGCTGCTGTGTCCCCTTCATTTCCCCTTTCGGAACCTGTCCGCCCCCAACCGCGCCAGCTCCCGCAGCCACCAGTGAGGACCTTTGTCGCGAGTTCCGCTCCCTTCCGCGCTCATAGCCACTTCCCACACGTCAAGATAAGAAAATCATCACCGACGGCAGCGTCGCGGTCGAAGTGGCCGCAGCCCAAGACGGTCCCTTTCCACCAACCGTTGCGCCAGCCGGGACCGTAGCCCTGCAATGTGCTGGTACCACCGCCGCTTCGGTGCTGACGCACACCATTGCTTCCTACCTTTGCTCCTGGCAACAACAGGGAAACCAGTCGACGAACCATTGATGGCGACCAATGGCCCAGGCTCTTCCCCCAGTCGCCTCTTCTACGTCCGCCAGCAAGGTTTCTGCTCGACGTTACCTCATCGACACTGGGGCGGAAGTCAGCGTAATCGCCGCGAGCCGTACAGACCGTCGACAACAATCCTTGTACACCCTTACTGCAGTGAACGGTTCCCGAATCCCGGTCTATGCCCAGCGTTCGCTCACCCTAAACCTCGGCCTCCGACGCACCTTTCGGTAGATTTTTCTCGTTGCCGACGTAATCCATCCTATTACCGGAGCCGATTTTCTTACCCATCACCATCTCCTCGTCGATATGCGCCGCCGCAAGCTCATAGACTCCTCCACAAGCCTCACTGTGTCGGGCATACGTTCGTCCTTGCATTGGCTTCGAATTGCTTTCTACCAAGACACAAGCAACCCCTTGCTCGCCATCTTGAAGGACTTCCCGCAGCTAACTCGACCTCCTGACTGGTCCCAGCCCATGAAACACGACGTGGTCCATGATATCGAAACCACTGGCCCGCCGGTCTTCACTCGTCCCCGTCGTCTTCCGCCGGAGAATATGACAATCGCACGCGCAGAGTTCGACCACATGCTGGAAATTGGAATCATCCGCCCATCTTCCAGCTCCTGGGCGGTTGATGGACCATCAACCTAATGGTCCATCAAGCCATGGTTGGCATCCTCCAAGCCTTGGTTGGCAGCAAGTTTGGTTATGGATCTGACTTCTAGATTTCATGAAATCTCGATGAAAACAGAAAAACACCTTTGCGTCTCTACGAGTACTTGTGGATGCCATTCGGGTAAAAAGGAGCAGCATTTTCTTGTCACAGAGCAGTCGATACAGTCATTGACAACGCGATGTTTCGATCCGCCATGGACTACATGGACGGCTGTGTCGTCCACAGCAATACCTTTGAAGACCACGTGAAACATCTAGCAACTATTTTTGAAAGGCTCCGCACCTCAAGATAAACTTCAAATTCAAGCCACAGAAGTGTTTCTTCTTCTGCAGTAAAATTTTCTATTTGGCCTTTGTGGTTAGTAGGCGTGGCGTCTCAGCTGATCCGGCAAAAGTCGCAGCGGTTCAAGGGTTCGCGACGCCTTCCAACGTCAAAGACCAGGAGTCGTTCCTCGGCTTGACATCTTACTTTCATAAGGTTATTCTAAGTTACAGTGCCATCGCAGCTGCCTTACGCGACCCCATGAAGAAAGGCATACACTTCGGCTGGACTGACGCGCATTCAACAGCGTTTTCTGGTCTCAAGGACGTGCTTTGCAGTTAGCCGGCCCTCAGGTTGTTTTCTGACGACCCGTCCTTTCGTATACAAGTACGCATAGATACTTCAAGGTCAGGCCTTGGTGCATTGCTGCTACAGAAGGATGAAGATAGCAACTACCGTCCGGTTGGTGCCGTCCTGACACGATAAAAAAGAGAGAAGTTGTATTGCGCCATGACTACGTCTTTATAAAGAACGTAAGGTCAATGACAAATTCTACGGAAGAGTCCAGCAACGCGTCCGCAGCGCTTTGTATAGACATCGTCCTGAAAAGTGGTGCTCCTGCAACTGTATCCTGTATCATTACAATGGCACAGCTGAGACGGCTCTCACTACAAATCAATTTCTGGTGAAACATACCATCCCGTTGATTGCACAGCATACCTACCCGTTCACCTTGCTCCATGTGACTTATTATTCCCGCAACTGAAGAAAATAATGGAAATTCGCCGGTTTGATGAAGCTCCATCGATTCAAACCGCGATACTACGCGTTGACAAACCCGAGACCCCGAGAGATGCGACGAGACAAATGAGGTCTATTCCACAAACGGTCTACCATAGGTGATTTCGTCAGTGGCGTGAACGCTGCAATAAATGTAAGTACAGTCACAACGGAACCGCCTTGAAGGAGATGAGAGCTACCAGCGCCTAAGCGTACTTATTCGCTCACAAAAGTCAGTCAGGGAATTAAATAATTGGGCCCAGTAATGACATGAGGTCAACAAATATGACACGCATTTTCAACCCGTCAACTTGTTTTATTTTTTAACGTAGAGGCACGCATATTTTACTTTAGTGGGTTCTTAACAGTAGTAAGTACTGGACTCTCACGGTGCACAACGCTCAACTGTCCTGAACACGATTTAATTAGCAATTAGAGCTAATTGGGACCCCCCACATTAATCAGCACCCTCCAGGGAGCCACCACACTAATTGGGGAAAGTCTAACTCGTGTCCAGACCAGCTGAGCGTTGTGCACCATGAGAGTCCATAAAAAAGAAAAATAATAGGCAGAAAATAAAATAAAAAGATGGAAATAGAGTGGAGAGAAACAATTTATTCGAAAATCAACGATGCCGCGGCGAAGAAGCCGCTCCGCAACACCCGAGTGACCAGCACCCGCCATGTTGGTAGTTTGCACCCAGCAGTTGCAGAGATCGACGACAGGTGGCCACTTAGTTGCAAGGCATCACACCAGATGGCGCCACCATCATAGCTCTAGACGAGAAAGACAGAACAAGATACTAGCGGCAGGTAAAAATGACAGCACTGCCAAGCAAGTCTAGGCATGCGAGAGAAAAGGTCTAACCGCTACTGCTAAACAGAAAACAGTACACATCGGGGAAAAAGGCTTACGGGGACGATCGCTTAGGCCTAACCTCAACACTACGCAGCTAACACAAGGCGGGAACCACACATCGCTAAACATGCGAGAAAAGGCTTAACACGAGCGCGGTCACCGCTAAACACGGCAAACATACGAGGAAAGAGGCTTACGGGGGGCGATCGCTTAGGCCTAACCCCCAACACTACGCAGCTAACACAAGGCGGGAACCACACATCGCTAAACATGCGTCAACAGGCTTGGACACCGCAAAACAAGTCTAAACATGCGAGAAAAGGCTTAACACGAGCGCGGTCACAGCTAAACACGGCAAACATACGAGAAAAGGAGCGCGTCAAATCACTCACCTTTTCCCCCGCGGCAACTTCCAGGCAGAAACTGAGCGAGCGCGGAGAACATACGTCTGCTCTCTACGAGACGCAGCCAGCAACTGAGCGAGCGCGCGGAGCGCACGTCCGTCTTCCGCGACGGTCCGAGAGAAACTGAGAGAGGCGACGCGCAGCGGCCGCTATGGATGCGCGCGCGCCCTCTGCTCCACCCGTCCGCGCATGCGCGCGCGCGCGCTCCTAGCGCCCCCTGCGCCGGCCGCGGGTGTTTTCGGTTTCGGCTCTCTGCTGCTGCGCGCGCGCTCCTAGCGGCGACGGGTGGCTTTTCAGTTTCGCTTTCATTCTCCGTTCGTTGCGCGCGCGCGCGTTTATCTGTATAAAGGCAGCGCGCACCGCGCTCGCGTCATCACTACGTGAAGATGTTCAGCTACCACTCTTTACAAAATTGTTCCCGTACCCACGCTTCTTGGGAAGAAGTGGAGAAGGAATGTTTCAACGGCGAAAGTCCCCGCAACGAGCTCGTCATCACTGCTTTTCGCTACGTGATAGACATGGTAGGCTTTGGCAATATAGGAGAGATCTCGCCGGGGCCGCTGCAGGAGATGGTGCGTCGAATTTACGCCCGTTACAAGAACGTCTGCATAACGGTTCCTGACGGACCCCTGGGACTGATGAGCGAATTTGTGAGCTTGGCCAACGCAGAATTCAACTACATCGCTGCAGACATCGTGGACCTTCTCGCTCGTGCCATCGCTCATATTAAGCACGCCCTGCGGAAGCAGCGACATTTGCAAGCAGTCTACATCGTCAACTTTGTCACTGATTTATTGAAATACCGCTTGGTTATTGACATGCAACGCATTAAACAGTCCGAATAACTTTGACGAGACTCTGTGTGTTCTTTCACTGAAACATCTTTATTGAGTACATACAAAGGACTTGGTCGATAGATGCCTGCACCCTCCCTGACTTACCTCAAGAGAAAGGATATGGGGTATCTTCATCGCAGCGTCGTCATTGCGCGGGTCACTGCGTCAGCACGATGACGGAATGGTAATTCTTTTCGTACACCCATTCCGCTACCACACTGCCACGATGTCCCGTGCTGCTCCTGTCTGCGAGAGAGAGAGAGAGAGAGAGAGAGAGGATGTCTCGACTAGAACTTTTATTCTCGATTACATGCGCGTGCAGCTCTTTGTTCCGCGGTTACTCGATGCCTGACGTCGACGGTCTCGGGCTCTCTTCCGGGTTTTCCGGTGCTGCACAAAGAGGGAGTACTATCGTAATCCTATACGCGTCAAAACACTAGGAAAGCTTACCGTATTCGCAGCTCCCATAAGGGAAGGAGTGTACGGCATCCACGAGATAGCGTTTGTCGTCGTAGGGGACCAAGCTCTTCTTGAGTCTCGAAATGGTGTACATCGTTTGCTTTATACTCTGGATGGTGCACTGCTTCTGAGAGACCGCCTTTTCATTGAACAGAGAATCTCGGTACACTTCGTGCAATAAATGTTTCCTCACCACGTCTTTCTTAACTCCTTTGGCTCTCGCGATCTGTTTGTGTGTCCCAGCCAAGAGAATGCTGTACATTTTCGCTCGGATGGCTACGACTTCCTGAATAACTCCGCCCCCCGTCTCGTCTTTGAAGTACCCCATCTGGTTCGCGTGCTCGTCGTTGAAAAGCGGGTGGTCCGGCGGATAGGAAGACAGATCTAACTCACTCTCAATCTTCATCAGCTGCTCTTCCAGGCTTTCACACGTGAGAGAAAAAATTATGCTGTCCGTGTCGCTATAGATCAATTGCACTGGACACGTCAAGCGAGAAAAGAGCGACTCGTAGATGAGCTGTACATTCGGACTTTGGATATTTCAAGAATGGCAAAGCCCACGTAAAGGGGGTGCGTGCATTTGATGCGGCGTTGTTTCATCTCGTACAAGATGCACTTATCACTCAGAATGTGAAAATGCTGACTGTCGACGGAGCTAGCTTTTCGGAGCGCGCTTTCTTTGTCGTAGGCTAGGGCATACTTTTTCATCCGTCTCACATTTTGTATCGACTTACCGAACGTGCTGTTCGACATGGTTTTGTACAGAAGTCGCTCGAATTTCGTGCTCGCGGCATTCCTCAACGCGACGTTTCTCTGCACGAAGGTTCGCAAAAAGTTGTCTTGGCGGAACGAGAGGATGCTGTGAACACGTTTTATTTTCATGCCCAACCTCACGTACAGAGCGAGCAGTGCATAATGAACGACGTAGCGTTCTTTGTCGTAGCACGTCAGCAAGAGTTTCGTTGTGGAAGGGGCGTTCAGCGCCAACGCATCTTTCAGGTGGCGTTGGTAGGGGGAGAGTTCGTTCTCGTCCACGCACCTGTGTTCGGGTGCCAGGGGAAAATCCCTAGTGAGCGCGTGCAGTTCTTCGGGATATGACAAGTCTACCACGTACACGTAACCCACTTCCGAATCGTGAGGAATGTTGAGAAAATCGATCTCGCTCCACCTCGAAGGATCGACCCACTCAAAACCACCTGTCGGGAGATGGAAAGGCATCGCGTACGGGTACAAACTGTTCACGTCGAGGTACTGGATAAAAGTCTTTTCTTGCTGGGGATCGTAATCGTCGCACCCCTCGTGATTAGCCCGACAGTATCTGTGGAAGCTGTTACAAATGCCTCCCCTGATTCCCTTCTCGATCGTTTCGTACATCTCGCGATCGCTCATGAGCTCGAGTTTGACTTTGGTGAGCTTCAGAGCGCTGCTCCACGCGTAACTGGCGAGGGACACTGTGCGTAGGATATCTAACCTATCCGTCTCTAGCGCAATCTTCCTGAAATACAGTACGACGTCGCAGAGCTGACAGGCGTCGAGCGTGACGTAGAGACGCGTGTAACCGCCGAGGTTCTTACATTCGAACAATTCGAAAATCTCGAGGGCGTACTGATAGTCCTCGTCCGTGATCTCTTGGTCGTTCAGGTCGCTTTTGAAAGCTTCCTTTGGCGGTAGTGCGGGCAAATTGTACGCTTCGAAACTGTCGACGAAGGTGTACGGGTAAATGCCTTTCCTGAGAAGGCTTCGGAAACGGTCACCATACATTTGACGGGTACAATGAAACGCGCTTTCACCACCGCTGGCGAGCAGGGTTTCCACCAGGTTCGACAAGGAGAGGTTGAAAAACTGCGTGGTATCGCGGAAATGGAGATCGCCAATGTTGAACCCTCTTATCTTTTCCGAGCTCGAAGCTAAGATCCACGGCTCGCCCAGATTTAGAACGTGCATGTGGCGGAGAAGGGAGCTCAAATCGTACTGCAGGTTGTGCACGCACACGACGAGTTCTTTGGTATTACGACACGTAAGGTTACACGTATCACACAGCGTCGCGACAAAATTCGAAGAACCGGGCTCTACGAAGCGGGTGTGGTCGTGATGCGATACCTTCCGCGTATGTCGGTTAAATTCGATTCCACAAAATTCGCAGTGTGTAGCGCTCGCGTGCCGAAAGTGGTCTTCCATACTCATGACCAACGGCGCGGGACAACTGTTCAACCTATCGATTTGATCGCTAAATCGCTTGAGCGAGAGCAAGCATTTCTCTGCCGCGTTGGGTCCCAAATAGCCATCTAGGCCTAGTATTTTTCCGTCCCAACTTCTCACTACAACGATGCAGTACGAGCTCATCCTGTGCACACTCACGGCGTCCTTCACGAGCGCGTCCTTTTCCAAAACGCTCTCCGTGTCCAACACCGCGAAATAGGGATAGGGATGCATGTACTGTATCTTGTTGAAGGAGACACTCTCCCCCGCTTTTGGCATTTCGAGAATCACTTCGTTTACGTCTCGACACAGACGTTCGTGTTGCTGCAATGCCTCTCTCGTTCCGTAACCGGACGTGCATTTCTCGCAATAAAAGTAGTCACTTCGTCCCATGAAAGTGCTAAATTTTCGGATCCCATAGAAATGCTCCTTAACCTCGAGCAAGTGGACTTTATCCTTATAGAGCGTACAGGGAACCCGTCCTGTTCTTATCGAACTCGTCTGCTCGTCGAACACGTAGATGTAGACGGAGATTTTGTTTTTTCTCTCCCACAGGGAAATGTCTTCGTAAGTGACTGGGAAGCAGGGCGGCCAGTACGTTACGCGCGTCTCCGGATTCGAAGGATTCATGTACTTGCGGTATCTAACATAATCGTTTGGGTTGTTTCTCAACGGATGCAAGAGTGCCAGCACGCTATACTTGAAACACTCGTTTTCGTGATTCGGCGGAAGTTTGACGTTTGTGAGAGTCTTTGTTTTTCTCTTTAGCAGCTCGGGAAGCTCGATCGTGCATCCAATCCGCTTCGGTTTTAAGCGCGTTAGTTTTAAGTCGACACATTGGACGTCGTTCGAGGTGAAACCAGACCCTTCTCTCGCATAGTTTTCAACGCGTTGCGAGGACTCTGCGATGGCAGCATTTATCGCGCCTTCGATTTCTTGGCGGTTATGAACGACTCTCATGTGAAGGTTCACGTGAAGGAGATGCGAAGTCAACCCGTCGGCTCCGTCCTTAACCATGAGCGCCTTCGAGCACAGACAAAATTTAAAAGGCATGGGATAAGCTTCGAGGACGCGCGTGATTACTGGAGCTATGCTCGGTAGATAGAGTCGCAAATCGTCGACGTTGTCGTCGTGCGGGGAACAGAGAAGCGTGTACCTAGTAGCCGTTCCGTCAAATGCCTCGTCTGTGACAAAAAAAGGAAGGAATCGTCTCTCCGTGACGGAGGGATGATTCTCTACGACGTGTTCTCGTAATTCAACGATTCTACGACCCTGGACAGGCTCAGCTTCGTTTCGAAATTCTGGGCTTGCATCTGGTGATTCATCTCGAACCCTACCAGACAGAGGAATGAAATCTGCATACGACTGATCCCCTTCCCACATGAGCAATTCGTCGTCGTCGTCGTCGTCCGTTTCAGGTATTACGAAAGGCGGACTACTGACTCTGTCGTCGTCGTCGTCGTCGTCATCTGAAAGGACGACTGGGCTATTACCGAGATTCTCTATTCTAGCTTCGTGCTCTCTTTCTACGGCCACGAGCATGGCATCGATGGGGTCGTACTGACATACGAGACAGCGCGGCACTGCGGTCAAACAAAATCA
Organism: Ornithodoros turicata; assembly: GCF_037126465.1. Classification (NCBI taxonomy): domain Eukaryota; kingdom Metazoa; phylum Arthropoda; class Arachnida; order Ixodida; family Argasidae; genus Ornithodoros; species Ornithodoros turicata. The sequence continues at coordinate 140,828,653 of NC_088201.1, forward strand.
GTACGAGATTCCCCCTCACGAAACAATGCTCACTTTTCCCTTCAGTTGAGGAACGCTTGAGATTGATGATGATGAGAGAGGATGGGATGAGTCCCTGTGGTCAGTGTCATGCGGTGACAGCGGCTATTGGTTCCTGAAAAACAATGTCATACATAGAATACACTCTCACAGCAGAGACGGTCAACTTACATTTTGGTCCACGAAACGCCTCGTGTCGTGGATGGATGGATGCCCCTCGTGGGCTTCCTGTCAATCGTCGTAGAACCAGCGCACCTTTTATAGTCGCTACACCGCTCTCCTCCTCCTCGCATTGCGACGGTGTCGTCTGTACTTTGACCACCCCGCCTTCCGTCTTTCGCGCCTTTTTGCGATGTCGCATATGACAATAATACCATCGACGTTGAATAAAACATTACACTAATTTCTAGCTAACACTCTGGGACGACTTGTACATGACGACAAGAAGACCCAGAGTGGGATTCGAACCCAGGATCCTTCTACACTGGGCGCGACACACTAACCATCAATCTAATTCGTACTGCGTGACGTTTTTCGTATTGCGGGGTTCGTGTCTACACACGTCACAACATGTTCAAACACGTCCAAACATGTTCAGACATGTTCAGTGACGTCACAACATGTTCAAACACGTCCAAACATGTTCAGACACGTTCAATGACGTCATAAAGAGGAAGAGAGAGGAACGAGTGTGTCCAGGGGCGACTTCGACGGTTCGCCGCCCGTGTCCGAACATGTTCAAACATGTTCAAACACGTCTTAACATGCCCAAACACGTTCAATGACGTCATAGAGAGTGAGAGGCAAAGCTTTACTATAAATGTCGAAGCGAATGGTCGATCGTCATTCCATTATGATCAGCTTGGTAGATCCTCGTAAGTAATACCCATGACGTCATCATCGCCGAAATGTTTGAAGAGTTTCGTTTCCAGTGTACAACACTTTTGCTGCGCGTGAAGTCGGTTTTTTCCCGCCTCACATATTTCGGGAGATTGGCAGCGCCCGCTTCTTCTGCACCAATTGTGGTGGATTGTGGTCCAAAGGTACGCTTCCTCGTTATTTTTTAATACGTTCTATAATCGTTCACATTTTTTTCCAGAGCAAAAGCATTGGACGGACCGATTGATTCGCCCGTTTCTCGGCTGTCGGACGGTACCGTTCGACGTACGTTGCGAAGGACTTCGACTATTGAAGGAAGATGGAGAAGATGGACCATCAGTGTCACTCTGTGACTGAAGAAGATTGTACGTGTGTGTTTGAGATATAAAAACACGCGTTTCTCACACTCCTTTCGTTGCAGATTACGAATGGCTACTGACGGGAGATCTGCCCATGGTCCTAACCTTCAAGCCTCCTCCAAAGACCTTCTTTTTGCGAATCGGCGATCAACTGACTACCTGTCGTTGCGGTGGACTCTGGTCGAGAAACCCCAGCCATTGGTTAGACTCGAGCCTTCGTCCGTATTTGGGCTGCCTTCCCGGCTACGAAACCAAAGCTGGAGCCTAATTCATGTGTAACGAGAAATAAAGGTTGTCTACTCTCATTCCGTCTCAGTCATGATGACGCCCGAGCAGAGGTTTGCCACCTTTGTGCAAACGCGAATGTATCGGGACTTGCTGCGATTACGCGATTATATTCACGGCGATAGCTGCGAGGGAGACTTTCGCTCGATTCTCAAGACGATACCCTTACGTCTGTTCACCGTCAGTGGGAAGATTGCAAAGAAAATGAAGCGTTTCGTAGATTACAAGCTCGAGCTGTTGGAAAAGTATAGACGAGGAGAGACAGTCGACCCGTGTCTCATCAACGCGGGTTTCAACCGACCTATCGTCCGTCGCTACTGGCTTCTCCACACATCCCTCGACGTCACGGTGCAGACCGGCGACGACGGCGGTGAGCGTCGGGTCAGCACGTTGGAAGATCGTCTCGCAAGGGTCTTGTGTATGTCGTGAATAAATAAATAGTCTATTTTTTACGAAACGAGTTCGCTCACGAGGAGACGTTTTATTGTTTTGTCATTCTCTTCGAGGTTACAGGAAAACATGGATACACAACTTTTCAAGCTGTAGCGTTTCGACATGCGCGTGGCTACGTAGATACAAAAAAGCCCGCAGTAAGGCGAAAAAGGCGATTGAATACACTTGTCGTTATACTCGTCCACTACAGGTAAAGTCTTTCGAAGGTTTGCTTCGATGGGGGGAAGTCCGTAGCTGTCGAAAAACACGGCAGACCCGTCGTAGTTTTTCAGGTAGAGCACCCAGTGCTGCCCGCGTCTTCTTCGCTCTTCCGTATTGATGATTAAATAACCGGGCTTGCGTAAAACGAAGGCTTCGTTTGAAGCGCAAATGCCTCTCAGCATGGAGGAAGCGAGGGGGTTCAGGGACACGAGTTCCAAGATGTCGCTCTCGTACATCTTTTTTTTTTTTTTTTATGGGAAGGTGACCGTACGGTCCTTGTCGACGTACATGAGCTTGGGACACTCGGAAATCAAGAGGACGGTGACCGCGTGTGGAAGGGCTTTAGCGAAGCGTAATTGCAGGCGAACGTTTCCTTTTCGCCACTCGTTCAAATGCGAAGGAGAAGAACACTTGTCCACGTCCAAGTTAAAGTAGAGGAGGAACCCGTTCGTTTTAAATCGCTCGTAGCTATACTTGAAATGTTTCTCTCCCAGTTCTTGCAAGAAGTTAAAGTAGGGAATTTTGACGAGGTCGTTCTGAAAGTCGTACTCGGCTCGCACTTGCTGGCCGTCCACGGAGAGCATCGAATGAGACAGGTCGTAATGGCGGAATTTGTAGGGGTTCGATTGGATGTCGCCGAGAAAGTCGGACGTGGCGAGCAGGGCGACGCATAATTTGGAAGGTACCCTTTCTGGGTAAACGTTTTCAAAGTGAGCGTCCAAGCTCCCGGCACTCAAGCTCCGCACCTTGGTTTCCAATCCGCGTAACACGTAGATGGCCGGCGTGGTCTGAAGCCGCCGCTCGTATTCCAAAAACAGGGAAGGTGCCAGCGTCACCTTTTTCAAGTGTAACGTCATTTCTTTAATGTCCACCTCATAATTGTACGTTTTCTTGTCTTTGGGGACCGATACGAGTTTAAATTCGTCGTTGTTTAACAGGAAAACGACGCGAATTTCGACGGCAGGTACCATCAGGCGCGGCTGTTGAAACAGGTCGGTATTGATCTGTCCGACCAGGTTAAAGTATTTTCCACCCTTCGTCGCTTCGTAACGTTGTTTCGGACCGCGAGAAGAGACGTCGTAATCGTCCTTTAAATGTTCGTCGTCCTCGACATAGAGTCCAGCCGCGTGCACTGTTTCTTGAGCCATGGGCGTGGAATGAAGCACGACGTCCAAAATACTCCTGTAGGCGTACAACTCGTTGGAACTGACGAGCTTGTTGTTCGCGTAAACGGTGACCGTCTTAAACATGCCGCTCAACAGGTGGTTTATTGGGAAAACGACATCTTTCTCGTCCATTTCTTCCCCGTCGTCGCGAACAATGCGCACGGTCAAAGACACGAAACTGCCGTAGAGATCCAAGTGTGCCCTTTGCAAATTTTGAATACAAAACTCGATCACAGAATTATTTACCCCGTTGACCGGATAAAAGAGTTGGTACGAAGTATCTTCCACGCCGTATTGAATGGAGGGGGGTTCGAATATCATCACGTCACTCGTAAGACAATGCGGTGACCGTTGCGTCTGTATTTTTGCTTTCGTTGACGTCATGATGGAGCGCGCGCAGCGGATGTGTGACCTTCACGGCGTACCAAAGATATCTGCAGGTGCGTCGTGTGTCGGCGCCTTTTGTTGTCTTTTGCGGCGTTTCTTTCCATTGTTGTTGTTTCCAGAGCCCTCCATGGAATCCAGCACGTCTCTCCCCGTTGCTATGGCCGTCTTTTTTACTGCGCGCGATATTCCTTCGCCATCGGCCAAATTCCGCGCCAAGCGCTTCAACGTTCTCTTGGCGATCGGTTTTATTTGCTGCCAGATGGGAACGATAAACTTGGATATGTTGCTCAACACAACGCCCCCTCGTTGGAAAAGGGGTCCCGTGTACACGGGAATTATTTTGGGGGAATTACGGTACATATTTGAAATGCAACGTTAGATTGGTTCTGCCTTTGGACCGCAACGGCAAACGTCTTCCCGTTTCGTCCGCGAGAACGATCGTCACTGAAGGAATTTCGAATTGAGACAGGTTAAAATACTGGATGTTATCTAACGTGTAGGTGACGACGTGCTTGTCTTTCTCGTAATAAAAGGGTAGTATTTTTAATATCGGTTTTTTCCCGCTCCCCACGTACGTGGGTTCCACGATATCCGTGTACACGATTATGTTGTGAAACGGGGGTTCCAGGAGTACCTCGACGGAGCTCGTGGCATCCTCATCCCCCGTGAACACGGTACGCGATTCGAAGCCCAAAAGCACGGCCAGGTACTCGGAAAGTCTTAGGGTGGAGGTGCCCTCGGAAAGCCGAATTTTACATTTCTGTTCGGTTCCGTCGAAGCTGAAGCGCGCGCGTTCGCCTACGCGCTGATTAATCGCATTTAGAAGTGCTTGCGGCGTCGCATAATAGCCGGGAGGCACATGTACTTGCAAAGATCGAGGAATTTTCGTCTTGATCGTGAAAGAAAATTGACGCGCTATGGGGAGAGAGACGCATAGCGTTTCTTCGTGTCCCTCGACGGGTGTGAGTTGTAGCAGCTTGACAAAGGGTTCCGGTACGTGCAACCCTTTCGGCGTTTTCAGAGAGTACACGTTATCCGCGAATTCTAGTGAGGCGTCCAGCTTGTGCGTCTGGAAATACTTGTTGAGTGTGTTCCGTAGGGACGTGGTTTCCGAATTCAGAGTGACGTCGCCGAAAGCGACGGCGGCTGCGGCGTGCTCCAATACGATGGAGGTGGCTTCGCGTTCGCTCAATTTGGGGGGTTTCACCGCACGACCTGCTTCGCGGGACGCTAGCGAGGCGTCGAGCGCTTGCGCGAGCCGAGGGTCCAATTCCACGGCTTTCACGTCCACGGGTAAGACGAAGTCGTATCGCGATTTATTGTACGCGAAAGAAACGTCGAATTCCGAAAGGGCTTTTCCCAAATCCCTCTCGAGATCCGAGGTGACACGAAAAGTTCTGCCGGCTTCCACCGTGTCCTCGAAAGAAACCTCGATTTTCGCATCTTGCCTTTCGTACCCGATATTTAAAAAATCGTTACTTATGCTGAGATCCATCAGACCGACTTTATACCGATTCGAGAGCTGAAGCGGACTATCGAAAGCTACCGTGAAGGCGTTGAGTTTATTCGAGGGAAACTTATCCATGCTGGCGTTCGAGAGCAGGTGGACGTAGATGTCCGACATCATTTCCCAATCTTGACCACGTCGCTGCTCGGAACCCAACTGTCGTGTTCTTTGTCGTAACCGAACCAGCGAACCAAGGAGAAGCTCTGACCGTTCACCTGCTTCTTCCTCAGCACTTTCGTTACTGGCCAAGGCTGATTGGCGTCTCGGGTTACGACGAGTACCTCCTCCGGGTAGAAAGATCCGTCCACTTCCTTACCCCGGTAATCTTCCAGGTGTACGACGGGAGGAGAGGTGTCTCTCAGACGGGAGACGGTGAAAATCTGAGGCGACCAACTCCCTTCCGAGCTCTTATGAAAACCTTTTCTGTGAAGTAGGACCCTCACTTTATCCCCCAGTTCGAGCTTCTTTTTCACGGAGGGTACGACGGGCTTCCCATTTATCTTATTGAACAGCTCCAATTCGTTTTCGGGCGTGACTTCGGACGGGCTGATGCCCAAAGTCCTGTGTTTGGTGGTGTTGTAGTCGCGCACGATCTTGGGAAGCGCGGAAACGAAGTGGTATTTTCCCGTTACTCTAAAATAACGGAATATTCTGTCGCGTAAAGTCCGTATGACGCGCTCTGCCTGCGACGCTTTGATTACTGGAGAGAAGGTTGAATACATCTGTACCTTCTTTCGTGAGAGATACTCCTTGACGGTCTTGTCGTAGAATTCCCCGCCTCTGTCGCAAAAGATGCGTGTAGGTACGTTACCTCCCCGAAAAAGTCTTATCATGGCCCTTTTCATTTCGGCGGGGCGCTTCGTCTTTAGCGGGAGGGTGCGCAGAAAGCGGGAGAGGGAATCGATTGCCACGAGAATGTAGCGGTAGCCACCGTTGAATCTCTTGTATTTTGAAAAATCGGCGAGATCCATTTGCCACACGTCGTTGATCTTGAGTGCGATGATGCGTCTCCTATTAAACTTTCTTCTGACCGGATGGTGGAGCGTGTAGGCATCCAGCTTTCTGAGAATGGCGAGAGCCTTCTTTTTGCTCAAGTGATGCGCTTTTCTATAGCGTTCCACACCCCCCAAACCACCCTCTGGTTTCTCATATCCCTCCATAAGTCGTCCACGCAATGGAGGCCTGCTGCTGCTGCTGCTGTTGAGGCTCGCGAGATTTGGGTAGAGAAATCAGACGCAATAGTTTCGAGACTTTGGGGAACCAGGAAGGTTTCTTTCCCGTTTTACGTTGCAACAAATAATTGACGAGTTCGTAAACGGAGGAGTGTCTGATGGGCTTGCCCGACACGGAGACACAACCCTCGCGATCCCAGGAAAGAACCTTCTTTAATTCCGAGACGACCCTTTCCGCTTCCTCTTCGTCCACCTCTGGAGAGAGGAGCGAATAGTCAAAGTCATTTGTAGCGTCGGACGCCTTGTTTTTATTGTCGTAGGGGTCAAATCCGTACTGCTTGAGTATACGATACAGTGCTTGCAGTATGAGTTTCACTTTGACGTCGTCACTCTCCTTCGAGGAAAGAATGTTTCCGATGGAGGTGGTCACTTCAATTCTCTTGGCCATTGGCGAAAAGGTTCAACACGGCGGAAAGCAGGAGAGGAACCACCGACGAAAGAACGCCCTGTCCTCGCTGCTGAGACAGATAGCGCTTCAAACGTTGCGGATTCTTGTGAATCTTTTTGTAGGCGAGCCGTCGTAAAAAGCGTTTGTGCTTCTTCAAACGCGCGAACGTATCTGGAGCTAGAGCCACCTTTCCGTTCAATACATTGAGACAAATTTCGGAGAGGTGTTTCATGTCGGACGAGGACGAACGTCTCAAGACGTCGCGGCGGCGTGGAGGGGGTAGAGTGGAGAGTACTTTGAGTAAAGTGAGGTGAGGGCGGAGATTCATTTCGGAGCGTAGATATATTGACGTTCTCCCGGAAAGATATTGCTACGCAACCTGTGATCCTCGTGCGTATAGTTGTGAAGATCCACGAGTAAATATGCGTGGGGCGACGACATCGCTTGTTTATATGCGTCCAGAAAATACTCCAATCTTTTTCTGCCAAATAGCTGTTGGCCGAAATGTTCCATCTGGTGCACGCTGCGCACGGTGCGCCACAGGACGACGTAACTGGCGTTGTAGGATATTGTTCTAAAATGGCTACTGTCGAAAAAGATGTTTTGAACGAGTAAGAAGATCGACGCGTTGGCGTGGTGAGAACCCCGAATGAAAAGATCGGTCACCTCCTTCAAGGAACCGGCATCGGTCATGTGATCGTCGACGACGATCAGCGTAGCGCGCGACGTGTCCCACTCTCGCGGTAGCTCCTTGGTAAATTTTACGGAGTCCCCGAATTCGTCCTGCATGCTCGGCGAAGCATATTTCTGCACGTAGAATATTTGTGACGGAGGCTTGTCTACCACGTCGTTCAGGTTCCTCAACACGTTAGCAACGAACGTAGATTTGCCGCACATGGAGGGGCCGCTTAAGATACAGCGAAAGGGATGACGGAAACGAAAAGGTTCGGGGGAAGACATGTTGCGTGCGTACACGTTGCACGAAGAGAAAGAAGAGACTGAGACTCGAAGAGAAATGCATCGCTTTTTATTTACACATCCTCGTCGTCGTCCTCTACATCGGAACTGCGTTCCCAATACACATTGTCCAGGCTAAAGTTGGACTTCTTTTTCGTCAGTCTGTCCGCCGCTAAGATGCGGTCGAGCGTCTTCATCTTGTCCTGACACATTTCTTGACGTGCTTGCAACCATTCCAGACGGTGGACTTGAAAGGCTTCCTCCACGATGCCGCGTATAAATTCGCGAAGTTCTTCGTTTTTTGTCTTTTCCTTGCGACGACGAGAAACGCAGGAGAATAAACCACACATGGCGTTTTCCACGTATCGGTCAGAATGATGACGCGAGCGCGGTGCGCGCTGCCTTTATACAGATAAACGCGCGCGCGCGCGCAACGAACGGAGAATGAAAGCGAAACTGAAAAGCCACCCGTCGCCGCTAGGAGCGCGCGCGCAGCAGCAGAGAGCCGAAACCGAAAACACCCGCGGCCGGCGCAGGGGGCGCTAGGAGCGCGCGCGCGCGCATGCGCGGACGGGTGGAGCAGAGGGCGCGCGCGCATCCATAGCGGCCGCTGCGCGTCGCCTCTCTCAGTTTCTCTCGGACCGTCGCGGAAGACGGACGTGCGCTCCGCGCGCTCGCTCAGTTGCTGGCTGCGTCTCGTAGAGAGCAGACGTATGTTCTCCGCGCTCGCTCAGTTTCTGCCTGGAAGTTGCCGCGGGGGAAAAGGTGAGTGATTTGACGCGCTCCTTTTCTCGTATGTTTGCCGTGTTTAGCTGTGACCGCGCTCGTGTTAAGCCTTTTCTCGCATGTTTAGACTTGTTTTGCGGTGTCCAAGCCTGTTGACGCATGTTTAGCGATGTGTGGTTCCCGCCTTGTGTTAGCTGCGTAGTGTTGGGGGTTAGGCCTAAGCGATCGCCCCCCGTAAGCCTCTTTCCTCGTATGTTTGCCGTGTTTAGCGGTGACCGCGCTCGTGTTAAGCCTTTTCTCGCATGTTTAGCGATGTGTGGTTCCCGCCTTGTGTTAGCTGCGTAGTGTTGAGGTTAGGCCTACGCGATCGTCCCCGTAAGCCTTTTTCCCCGATGTGTACTGTTTTCTGTTTAGCAGTAGCGGTTAGACCTTTTCTCTCGCATGCCTAGACTTGCTTGGCAGTGCTGTCATTTTTACCTGCCGCTAGTATCTTGTTCTGTCTTTCTCGTCTAGAGCTATGATGGTGGCGCCATCTGGTGTGATGCCTTGCAACTAAGTGGCCACCTGTCGTCGATCTCTGCAACTGCTGGGTGCAAACTACCAACATGGCGGGTGCTGGTCACTCGGGTGTTGCGGAGCGGCTTCTTCGCCGCGGCATCGTTGATTTTCGAATAAATTGTTTCTCTCCACTCTATTTCCATCTTTTTATTTTATTTTCTGCCTATTATTTTTCTTTTTTATGGACTCTCATGGTGCACAACGCTCAGCTGGTCTGGACACGAGTTAGACTTTCCCCAATTAGTGTGGTGGCTCCCTGGAGGGTGCTGATTAATGTGGGGGGTCCCAATTAGCTCTAATTGCTAATTAAATCGTGTTCAGGACAGTTGAGCGTTGTGCACCGTGAGAGTCCAGTACTTACTACTCTTAACATCGATTAATGTTGTTGAGAAGTGTCCGTAAGAAATTCATCAAGAGATGACGCTCCATCACAGTTTGCTGTAAAATGGTTTGCATATGACACCCAATATTCCTGAACGGTTATTCTGAAATGATTCTTGTTTTCTTAGCAGTATAAAATTGAAGCCTGTGAAAACCTTTTTTTTTATTACCTGGATTTAGAGTACGCCCAGTTTATAAAGGATGCTCTCGTAGTTGAGGATGGTGAAGTGAATGCTCACAAAATCCTACATTCCCTCTACAACTACCGTCCCGTTGTGTATCTCAGCCGAGCACTCAAAGTGATGGAAGAAAGCAACAGTTCCACGAAACTCGAAGCGTCGCCGTGAAGTGGTCGCTCGAAGAGCTATGCCCGTAACTCGTCGGAAGAAAATAAATTTCAGGTCGTCACGGATCAACACGTCTTGTGCTTGCTGCTGAAACAAAGAGAGAAATCAGTCCCTACTGCGCTACAGGATTCTCTATATATCATCTATCAATACATGAGTATGACTCCAATGTCATCTGTAACACCCGTCCTTTACACCACGCGCCACATTGCCTGTCTAGGACCCCTTCATCGGACGGAAACGCACCGTACTGCAGACCACCGATATAAGTATCTCGGGAGACACGCTACTGCCGGAGCAACAGCGCGACCGGTTTTGCCAGCACGTACGTGATATCCTCCATCGGCGTAGTGGTACCCGGAAGCAGCAAAGAAGAGCGCTCACAAAGTTCCAGCGAAAGCGTGCTTTATAGAGTTGCACAGTGTCCTGTTTACCAACGACTGTTGTTATGTACTTATATACTATACTATACTATATACTTTATATATACTATACTATATACTATACTATAAGTACTTACTGTACTTATAGTCCTGGTCCAATATGTACTTTATGAGTTCCACGGAGGACGGTGCGGTGCGCACATGGGAATCAGAAGAACGTACGAGGCCATCCGCACGAGGACGTATTATTGGCCAAAGGTCTTGAACGACGTCAGCACATTTGTCCGCCATTGCAATTTGTGCCAGATGTGCAAGCTGCCGACGTTCTCTTCTGGACTACTGCAGCCGTCTCAGCGCATGCTCCGTTCCACACCTTGGGCATGGGCATAATCGGTCCGTTCCAGTCGTCAAGCTGTTAGAAGGTTGTCATCTTTGCCATAGACTACTTGACCAAATTTGTCGAAGTCAATCCGGTCAAGAATATCGAGGCAACTACCATTCAGAACTTTATTGAAGGACGTCAGGTCCTCAATCACGGCTGCCCGGCGGTAATATTCCCTTATTGTGGATCCGAGATCATAGCACAGCCAACTGAAGGGTTCGTTCTCCACCCGGATGGAGGGGAAGTGCACGCCGAAATTCGGCCGAAAACTGTCATGGTTGCTATGTTCGTGTGCAGTATCTGACCCGTTACATATATTGTGTACGCGCTTACTTCGACAGTGGTTTTGCGCAGTCCTCTTTTGAATTAGTTTTCATGCGGTGTTAAGCTTCCTGCATCGATGTACTACGCTTAGTAAGTTCGAAAATATGAATATAACTTTACGGATGCGAAACTGTTGTACAGCAATTTTCCCTCTTGATCGTTCTCGATTACTGCGTTCTCGTTTACTTCATTTTGCATTGCGATTATCCTTCCAAATACCGATTTCCCGCTTCGTGTTGTTCGACGCGAGTAAGTTTTTGGTTGAATTCGAGTTTTGCAGATCCGCGAACAGGGGCCATGCTGTGGTCTGTCAACGTCAATGGATGGCCAACACATGTGCACTTGTTTATAAGCACGCCGCCGTTGCTATGACTGCCATGATTCCTTTTCCGGTGTACCAGTCATTGGCTGCCTCTCGGTTTTTCCGTGACGTCACTTCCCATTTCGGAGGAGAAATCTCAACAAGAGACAACTGATGTTCTGAGGCTGGAACATGTTGGAACATGGTAATCCCGAAAATGTGGGTTCGAGTCCTACAGCTGGCTAACCTTTTCAGTGACTTTCATCTGCATCGAGAAAACTGGCTTCGGCAGATCGGGCCGAACTGGTCCCAGAATTCTGTCTTCCGAAAAATGTTCGGTCCCGAATTCGGTTCGGAAAGAATTCGGGCACTTTTCGGACCATGCGATTCACGCTTAAGAACGGAGCCTCAGACAACCATTTCCATTTGCGGTGAAGTACGAACAACCTTTCTCGTCGTCTTCACACATCATACATCACATACAAAATATTCTATTCCATATAGACTATACTGTTCCTCGTTGTTCACTGAAAATGCTGCCGAAAATGTCACACGAATTACTGAAGTTGCTTTTGTGTAGTTTGATGAATGTAGTTTGTGAAGTTTGAATACACTAGAAGAGCAGACGTGGGATATTGAGGCACCCTGCAAGTATGAGGAAACGTCATAATGAAACCAACCAATCGAGAAACATCATATGACCGTGAGCCTCTTCAACAGCGAGCATATGCAAGGCGCCTAATCGAAGCAGAAACTCTGCCAATCGACTCCTCGCTGCCCACTGATTAGCCATTCAAACGTGCGTCTTTCATGATGCTTTTCCGCTGGAGCTCACTCAGGTGCAGAGACAGTGCCAATTTATGAAAATCGTTTAGTTAAAGGAACTGTAAAGCAGATGGCAAACCATCGAACTTAAAAGACTGCTGCGCCAAGCAAAACTTGCGGACTCCGCGGGGTCGTAGAACGTCAAGCGTGAGGCGGCCCGCGCCCCATATAGGCAAAATGCCAGCAACTGGGCGAGCCATCTAGGCAAGGTCGTGGCGGTTCTCGCGAGTGCTGTGCGCGTTTTATCTTCGAACATGCACGATATTCCTGAACGCAAGAACGTATTCCAGATATCCGAGGTTTCTCAGACAACGGCGAGCAGACGACACAGATACGCGGAGAGAGGAAAGGTCAACAGAAAGCATTTCTCACAGCTATTTCTCACAGGCATGGTACAGGTCTAACGGTAATTAGTAACCTGTTTCAAATGCATTACGTACTGCTTGAATACCACGTGATTTATGTCCAATAATCCGGAGCCGACTCCAACTTTGTCCTTGGCGAACGTTGAGGGTCGCCACCATTCAGTTTCTAGAAATGTTCAGAATTAATCAATGAGAAAAGTATGAAGAACTGAGACGTAATGACTTGTGTCTGTGGGGTCACACAGCCAAGCTCTACATGATGTCTTGTAACATTATGGTTATATATCACTTTACACTTTCTTTAATATGATATTTTTGCACACATTTCTTGAGGCGACTGTGCCATTAACGAGCGCTGAAAATCTATTGCACACTGAGCTAGAAGCAACATTATCCTTCGCCCAATTGCTACAGTCCTTCGCTGGGACAGAATCTACAATTGTCAGCTGAACAGGCCAGCAGCTGTACCAAGTGAGTATCGTGGCCGACCGAGTCCAGGATAAGCTCCAGTTGCACATGCCTCAGACAGGGCAGAGAAGGTTATCGTGCAATGCCGTGTCTTCGTTGCCACTTTGTATGATGGATCGGAACTGGAGCTGGACCCGGAACAAAAACCGCTAAAAGCGGCTACATTTCACTGAACGGGAACTGAACCGACCCAAAATCACATATACTTCGGCTGAACCATAGTGGAACTGAACCGAAATAAATCTTAAGCTGTTTACGGTTCCCGAAACTGTTTAGGCGTGATGCTTTCTTCAGCAAGCCAATTCTACAGTGTTTCTCTTACACCTAGGACAATTAAGACAACAAACAGTTGGGGTAGTTGAAGCATGGATCCAGTGGATGAAACAGCCCCAGAACACGCCACAATAGAGGAACACAGAGGTTGTGTTCACTGTGTCTCTCTTTTGTCATGTGTTTTAAAGCTGTTTTATACACTTATTTCACTTTCCAACCATGTAGCAGTGGTTTAACGGATCCACAGTGTTTTCAAATCTTATTTTAAGAGAAATGAAACGTATTCATTAGACAAATTCACGCACAGAAACGAACGGGATTTCGATGTGCTAATGCTTTGTCTTCGGCATACCAAGTTTCCTAGGGCTCCTAGAGGTTGCGGTTTATCGCGGTTTTGGCTTTTTTGGGCTCCTTGCATGAAGCTCTCGGCCCCCCGTCAAAGAAAATATGAATCCAGTACATTGTGAATTTCGACCATGCATAACTGCGAGAAATAATCAGTGAAATTTCGTCTCTTTAATCTGGCCTTCTCTCCCATTCCGCATTTATTTATTTATTTGTCAGCAGATATTCCTACGTTGTTGTCGCATATGAAATGTTTCGCGCAATCGTAAAATTTGCCTCTGAGCTGTCCTCCAACCAGAACGGAAGTCCGTTCCGCCACATATCATAGATAAGCAACCAAGCCAAGACGGGTATTACTTGTAGACGTATTACAGTGCGCACTTTCACTGTGGTCCTGTACATGTTTAGCATATTTAGGAGAGCATATAGAGCATTTAGCATTTAGAGGATATTTACAATCTGCACCGCACTGACGGAAAAAAGAGGACAGAAGGAAGAAGTGGGACATTGGGGTCATTATGCGCCCTGCTCCGACTTCAGGGTGAACTATGCCAACATCCAACTACAAAATCTACCGCAAACCCCAGGGAACACGCTGACTGGACAGCCGGTGCAGGGAGTCAATCCTGCATCACCTCGCAGTCTCAGCGTGAAAAGCGGCCATGCAAACGGGTGTGCCACGAGCTGGTTCTTGCAGGGCACTATGCGATCACACCCCAGTGAGAGAAAGGAATATTTGTTGTAACGCCAACCGTGGCCCACTTCCCGATCTGTACAAAGACTTAACTGGTTTTCGGTCACTCATTCCCTCCCGAGGGTGCACTGATGATGTCTCCCGTATGGGAGACGAAACGTCTGAATAAATTGGTTAGTTTGTTATGTTAAGTCGGTGTTATTGTTTCCATCTTGCATAACGGTTCCAATTCCTGTTTTGCATAGCCTCTATGACATGGTCGATTTTGTACGTAGGCTAATGCTGATTCCAAGACTCGACAGTTTTCACTGACTTGTTATCTATCTATTCTAAAGGAAGTACAGTTAATTCTCAAATTAATTTCTACTTTCAGATCAACCTCCAATTTCAACAGATGCGGAATCCTAGAATCAAGTTTGAATTCGTTATGTTTCACGGTCAGGTAAGAATCTTTGCGCCATGGTGGTAGATACGCTGGCGGTGCAAGCCGCAGCGCTTTATCAAATGTTTCAACATTGTTTAATGCCTACTTATGCTTGAGTTTCGGGGTTTTCTTGGATTGTTCTTCAGCACGTTCCGAGTCCGTGTTTGGAATGTTTAATTTTCCGATAATTCTGTGTTTTTCACCGTTTATCCTATTAGAAAGCTGGGAGAGCGATGCCAGTGAAACGACACGATAAAAAAAAAGAGAAGTTGTATTGCGCCATGACTACGTCTTTATAAAGAACGTAAGGTCAATGACGAATTCTACGGACGAGTCCAGCAACTCCTCCGCAGCGCTTTGTAGACATCATCCTCAAAAGTGGTGCTCTTGCAACTGTATCCTGTATCATTACAATGGCACAGCTGAGACGGCTCTCACTACAAATCAATTCTGGTGAAACATACCATCCCGTTGATCCCACAGCCTACCTACCCCTTCACCTTGCACCATGTGACTTATTCCACAACCGAAGAAAATAATGAAAATTTGCCGATTTCATGAAGCTCCATCGATTCAAACCACGATACAACGCGATGACAAACCCGAGACCCCGAGAGATGCGACGAGACAAATGAGGTCTATTCCACACAGTGTATACCATAGGTGATTTCGTCAGTGGCACAACGGAACCGCCTTGAAGGAGATGAGAGCGCCTAAGGGTACTTATTCGCTCACAAAAGTCAGTACCGGAATTAAATAATTGGACCCAGTAATGACATAAGGTCAACAAATATGACACGCATTTTCAACCCGTCCACTGGTTTTACTTTTTAACGCAGAAGCACGCATATTTTACTTTAGTGGGTTCTTAACACCGATTAATGTTGTTGAAAAAGTGTCCGTAAGAAATTCATCAAGAGATGACGCTCCATCACAGTTTGCTGTAAAATGGTTTGCATATGACGCCCGATATTCCTGAACGGTTATTCTGAAATGATTCTTGTTTTCTTAGCAGTATAGAATTGAAGCCTGTGAAAACCTTTTTTTGATTATCTGGATTTTCAGTACGTCCCGTTTACAAAGGATGCTCTCGTAGTGGAGGATGGTGAAGTGAACGCTCACAAAAGCCTACATTCCCTCTACAACTTCACACGTACAAGAAGGCAATTCATTTCATCAGACATCGTCTTCGTCTTTTCGGGGTGAGAAGATAGTATCCAATATTTCTTATATTACTATGTTCCCACATTACTATAAATAGTAGGTATTTTAAAGGTAGCAATACATCATGCCTGCCCATGACTACACCTCTGTACTTCAGCCATTCACAGAGACTGCAACGTCACCCAGAGAACCAGCCCTTCAGCAGGGCTTCGCGGAAACAATCACCATGCTGAAGTCCGTGAACCAGCTTTTCGCTGCTTCAACATCAGTGGCGTAGCCAGATCTCAAAGGTAGGGGGGGCTCGATACGAAAACTCCCCCCCCCCCGCTGATCCTGTGTCGACAACACACACATACTTGTGCACACTGCAAACTGAGGATAAAAAAAGGGAACGAAAATAGTTGATTTAGACGTTCACAGTACGATTACATGTATAGGCTGTCATGACCAATGAAGTGGTGTCACGAGATTGGAAGTATTTTGAAAAGCTCATACTTTGAAAACCATTCAAGAGTGCTTCTTAGATAGACGCCATGAACTGCAAGAACTTCCGCGATAGTCACACTGGTCCCCCCCCCATATATTATGTTCTCGGATTTGCACGATTTGTGTGGGTCGCTCCGTGGCAGGTAGGGGGGGCTCGAGCCCCCCCCTAGCCCCCCCGTGGCTACGCCACTGTTCAACATAACCATTAATATTTTCCTAATTTATCTCATGGCACGCACTTGCCTCGCCTATTTCGGACATATGCTATATGACTTATTTCTGCTTTGGTCGAACTCCGCTCTTTTGCATCAACAAGAACAGTTTATGTTGTGGTGCGGCCGAATACGACGCTAGCGGCTTCGATCGCCTCCCCGCAACTGGTGGCCCAGTGGCGCATGGAATGAAGCAGTCCAGATTTCATTCCTCGGACGCACTCCGCGCCCCGTGTGATCCTTCTGAAGCGATCCTTCGCTACTAGTGATCCGGACCTGATTTCAACATGCAACCTCCCGACGTCGTTCCCTGATAAACACCTGTACAGTATCTCGCCGCTACTAATGGCCTATCAATTCCAGTGTACGGCGACAACGATACTGCGCGCATTCGGTCTCCGCTCAGCATATAACCAACCACTTCTCGCAGCCACTTCGTACAGCCATTTCTTCGCTTCAGTCGCCTTTCGCTGTCGTGCTCGCCGAATTCCCGGCTTTGACGCAGCCCTCTGATCCAACCTATTCAGGAGGTCATGATGTCGTGCATTACATCCAGACAAGCAGACTGCCGGTTCATTGCGAGTGTCTCCGTCTTGGTCCTGAAAAACACAAAATAGCCCACGCCGAATTCGAGTACATGGTCGACATGTGTATCGCTCGCTCACTTTCAAAGTAATTGGAGCACTCCATTAGACAAGGTTCCCAATGAGCAGTTCTGGCGTCTACGGGAAGGTAAGTGGCAATTGCCCACGCCTTCTGAGCACGCTTGAGGGGGCGTCAAAAAGACGCTTTTTGTGCAGGAATAAGCTGCTTTAAGACGGCAGCAGACGGAAAGGATTTCCTATTTGTTTACCCGGACGCGAACAGTAGACGCCGGACCCTGCCAAGAGGACTGCTGATTGGAGGCCGTGTGACGACTGCAGAGAGTTCATCAACACGAAGACTGAGTGACACCCCATACCGAGGTTCAGGATTTTACCGCTAACACAGCCTGTGTCAGTGATCGACCAGGGCAGAGAGAGAAGTCGGGCTCTTCTAGGATGTTCCTCCTGTCTCTTCCTTCACATCTTCCTTCTGGCAATGCGTACACGTGCATTTATTGGCGCGGCACATGGTAAAGGCTCATGACCACGGTTAGGGGTCCCAATGGCCTGAATTCCGAAGGTAGACCACGACTTCGACTCAGTCGTTTCTGTTCTTCCAGGCCGTTGAGCAGGGATTGCTCCACACCTCCACCAGAAATGTCACGAAGCAAAATGGGCCGGCGAGTCGTCGAATAAACAGCAAACGGTTTATTAGACTACTCGGTAGCAAAAGCACAAGAGTGATAGCTCTCTGAACGCAACTGAGTCCAAAGAAAGAATGCTCCAGTCTGGAGCGCACAGGCATTTAAGCGCCGCGCCGAAAAGTCTAGAAACAGCACGTGCAGCAGGCGATGTGTCTGGAGGCTTCTTTCTTCTTCTTCAGCATGCGCCGGGATGAGCTGTACCGTTTCGTGCCCGCCCTGGAAGTTTCTCGAAGATGATTCGTGGCGATAATCTCCCGCTCGGGTGGTATGGCGCTGCAGTACATGCAGCTGCACGTACATCTAGCAAACGCTCCCCTTTACAGTTCAACTAATCTGTCGATGTCCACACTAGCTGTCGCGCTCCGGTGGCGTCTCCGAACACATTGCAAATGCGACATGTCCGAATCCATAGAGCTTCACACTATCGGTAAAAACTGGGCTCTCGCTGTACGAAGCAGAGTTAGATTCGCGTTGCAGTACTCGTTCTATGCTGTCAGCGGTCCCAAAAATCGAGGTCGTTGGTGGCCTACGAATTCTTTATTTCGGGCGTCACGCAACCGCAGAACGTGTCTCTAAGAAGCGGTAGCAGACCCTCCTGTTTGAGTGGTGTTGCAGACCGATGGTGGCCGATGTCGCATGTGATTGTAGGGACAAGTGACACAAGTAAGGGACAACCTTCCTGGTAGCTCGCAAGGGAGCAAGTCAACGAATGTTTATTTTGCTCGCGCCTCAACAACAGCGGCGCCGCGATGCCGATGGCAAAGCCGCCACAAATCCCCCCCCCCCTCCTAGCGCGTCGCTGGAAGGCGACGGGTGCGGACTAGGTTTTTTGGACCCGCTCACGGAACGGTGTATGGTCGATGGAGGGGATAAGCCTGGTGTTGTATCCGGACTTAGGCACAGAAACCATTGTCATACGGAATTACTTTATTCCATAGCCAACAAAACGTACACTGACAGCGGCGGGGCAGACAGAAGAATCACATCCGCTTATCGGTCCGCTTTTATATCGTTCGCCGTCAGAACCAACCAATGGGAGTGGAAGTAAACAAGCGCACACGCGCGTCAAGGCTATCGCTGATAACACGGCAACAATATATTCCTAGACCATAACACTTCCTCCCTCTTAAAGACAATGCACAAGTAACAACCAAAATCTATATCATCACAGTTATATAGAAAAACACTTCCAACTATAGTCTAGCAACATCTTTATACAATATACACATATTCATAACACAATTCTCTCAATAAGTTACACTGGACCTCGACCCACTCATGAATACCCGTATCGGTCCGGTTGCTTACGAATCCTCGTACCACGTCTTAATTGGACCGGTTCTAGTTCATCAGTAGAGTCCCTTTGCGAACTAGGCACATCATCGGAGCTTGAACTAGGTATTGGCCATGAGAAGGGCATATGCCTTGTCACGTCAGTGGCTACAGGTACGGATCGAAGGTGGTCCAGATGAACGAACCTAATTTTTCCTTGAACTTCCACAAGAAAGGTGACGTGGGACTTTACTTTTGTTACCCTCCCCGGAAGCCAGTTTACATCCTCGCCGCGAACAGTTTTGACGAACACTTTATCGCCAACTGAGTACTGCTCACTGATGTTCCCGCGTCTCTTATCAGCCCTGTTCTTGATGGCTTGCATTTTTGCTTTCATGGTAGACGCTAGGTCAAGCTTCAATTGATCTAATCTGGTACGGACTTTACGACCCAGAACCAACTCGCTTGGCGATTGTTTTGTAAACGTGTGTGGCGTGTTCCTGTAAGCGAATAAAAAGTTGTCCACACGATGTTGCAGCGAGCGCCGACAATTGGAGTCGCGATCCGCTAACGTGGCCTTCAGTAGGGCCTTCTTGAGGGTCTGAACTGCTCGCTCAGCAGTGCGATTGGAGGCAGGATGATAGGGAGGGGTTAATGTGTGTTTTACACCATTTGAACGAAGGAAATGCTCAAACTCGGTAGATCTAAATTGGGGTCCGTTATCTGAAACAGCTTCCCGAGGCAGTCCATAGGCCGCAAAAATGGAACGAAGTTCTTCTACGGTCTTCTCCGCACTAGTGCTGTTCATCACCCGTACTTCTAACCATTTCGAATGCGAATCGATTACTACCAAAAAGTACTTTCCTTCCTTCTGTGCGAAGTCTATGTACACGCGATCCCACGGCGCAGTGCACCAGGACCACGGTTGTAGTGGGGCCGCTGGAAGTGCCGGTCGCACACTTTGACATATTTGACAGTTCCGCACGGTCCTCTCCACATCTTTATCGATTTCGGGCCACCACACAGCGGAGCGTGCGAGAGCTTTCATTTTAGTTATACCGGGATGTTCCTCATGCAACAGGTCGAGAACATAATCTTGCAACGCCTTTGGAACCACAACTCTATTGTTCCAAACAATACAATTCATGTGGACCGACAATTCCAGCCTTTTATTAAAAAATGGCTTTAACTCTGGCGGCACTTCTCGTGGCCATCCTGACAACGTCAAGTCTCGAACACCTCTCAAAAGACTATTTCTGTCTGTCGCCCTTTGTACCTCCAGAGCACTTAACGGAATATCTTTTAATGGCGAAAAATACATGATATCTTCTACCTCCTCAGTCATATCTGGCAGAGGAAGGCGTGAAAGCCCGTCGGCGTTACATAGGGTGGAACCCTTTTTGTACGTAATTCTGTAACGGAAATTAGCGAGGAAAGTGAGCCATCTATGGACGCGACTCACTGCGACACAACTTGAGTGCTTGTGAGGATCGAAGAGCGAAGACAACGGTTGGTGATCAGTAACGATCTCAAATTCACGTCCCAGCAAATATTTCTCAAACTTCTTAATACCAAAAATAATTGCGAGAGCCTCCTTCTCTAAATGAGCATAATTCCGTTCACATGTTGTCAATGTCCGTGAAGCATACGCGACGGGTCTTTCTTCCCCATGGTCGACTTGCGATAGAACGGCTCCAAGGCCGTGACTAGAAGCATCACATACTAGACGGATCTCCTTCTTGGGATCGAACAATGCTAACAGTTGGTTACGTGACAACAACACTTTACACTTCATGAATGCCTGACGACATTCTGCTGTCCATTTCCATTTGTTACTTTTGCGCGATAACTTATACAGTGGCTCAAGAACAGTGGCCAAGTTCGGCAAAAACTTTGCATAAAAATTTACAAGACCCACAAAGGCTCGAACTTCCGTGACACAGGTGGGTTCTGGGGCACTCATGATAGCATCGACCCTTTTTGGAGCAGGATGCAATCCGAATTCATCAAGAACAAAGCCCAAGTACTCAATCTGAGACTGAAAAAACTGACATTTTTCCAGGTTTGCTTTGATGCCGTGTGCCTCGAGCCTTTGGAGGGCTTGTTCAACTCTTCGATAGCACTCCTTTATGTTTTTACCACTGATTACCACATCGTCGATGTAGCAGGCACATCCAGAGATACCCTTCAAGACCTGGTCCATGACCGCCTGAAACATTGCGGGCGCGCTCGTAACCCCGTAGGGTAACCGTCGAAAGCGAAAGAGCCCTAAATGCGTGTTCACCGTACACAGCTCCTGTGAGCTGTCATCAAGTTCTAATTGGTGATACGCTCTCGACAAATCTAGCACTGTGAAGCATTTTCCTCCCGTTAAGCACGAAAATATGTCTTCCGGCAACGGCAACGGGTAGTGGTCTATCTTACTGACTGGGTTGATCGTGACGCGATAATCAGCGCAAAGACGCACCGAGTTTCCTTTATTTTTAGGCACGATCACTAGGGGCGTAGCCCACTTGCTGTTTTTCACGCGATACACAATTCCACTGTTTTCAAGGTTACGCAACTCGTCTTCAACCTTTTCTCTTAAGGCGTATGGAACAGGTCTTGATTTACAGAAGACAGGGTTCACATCATTCTCAAGTACGATGCTACCTTTGAATCCTTTTATGGTTCCGTAACCAGGCTCAAACACACTCTTGTGCTTCTCTTTTAAGTTTTCTACATTCCCAACGTTTCCTGCACTCATTATATTACAGGTGAACAAGTTTAGCCAGTCCAACTTTATTCTGCCCAGCCAATCTCTCCCAAACAAAGGTGGCATCCGTGCACCCTGGCAGTTCTCCACTAAAATCAATGGCAAAGAAAGGACTTGTTCTTTGTACTTCACATTAACATCTACCACGCCTCGTACAGGAACAGCGGTACCGTTGTACGTATTCAATCGAAATTTCGGTTTCCGGCATTTCTCTACCTTGCTAAAAAGGCGCTTATACTCGTCTACCGACATAATTGATACCGCCGATCCTGTATCCAATTCCATTTCAACAGGTGTTCCATTCACTTGAACCGTGACCTTGTAGTCATCACACCCGTTTCCAATGGTGTAGAGCGTGTACAGTTCCATATCGCTCTCACACTCATGACCAGTGTCCACTTTTCTTACTGGCTTAGTTTTAGGATTCTTCCCTTTATCACGAGGAGTACACATTTTTGTCCTACACATTTTTGCAATGTGCCCCTTTTTCGAACAATTATAACATTGACTTTGCTTAAAGGGACACTCACTAGCTTTGTGCAGTCTGCCACAACGATAACACTTTTGAGAAACTGAGTCTCCCACAGTTCGAGACTTGAATTTACCTTTCCTTTGTGAAGGTCTTTGATCGATGGAGGTGGATGGGTGTCGAGAAAAGCAGGCTTTAGGCGCTCGATGCTGACATTTTCCTCTTGCCCGTTGACGAGAACGGTGTAATAGCTGGCCGCTCGGCTCAAAACACGATGCGTGCCGGTGTAGGGGAGCTGCACAGGTTTTCGCACTCTATCAGAGCGAAGGAAAACGTGTGTAGAACTGCACAGGTCAGGATGTTGGTAGGGACTCCCAGAGTAGGAACGGGAAGGTGCAGGGCGTAAGGCAGCCATGGCGCTGCGTAGGCGGGTGACGAAATCGGATGGTGGGAGTACGGCGGGAGTAGATGGGGGTGACACGAGGTAGCCGGGCAACCGGAGCGCCATGCCATACACGAGCTCTGCCGAGGAACACTCGAAATCTGGCTTGAACGCAGAGCGGATTCCCAGCAGGACAATGGGTAGGGCTTCAGGCCAAGGAGTTTCGGGGGATGACCGCAATGCGGCCTTGAGCTGCCGATGAAGTCTTTCCACAAGGATGTTGTAAGCGGTTGTTCGCATGCGGCGAGTCCCAAGAGCGTTGGTAAGGCTGTAGAAAAGCGGCGACTCGAACTGCGGGCCCCGGTCAGTGGGACTCTGAATTTGGAGACCCACTCACGGAGAAGAGCCGCTGCGACAGTTGGGGCCGTGGAATCTGAGAGGGGAACTGCTTCCGGCCAGCGGGTATATCTGTCGATGATAGTGAGGATATGTCTGAAACCCTGAGCTTGTAAAAGCGGGACCACGAGGTCCACATGTATATGGTCGAAACGTTGATCGGGCGGGCGAAAAGGAGAAGGCGTCAGGCGAGTGTGGCGGTGAACTTTGTTTCGTTGGCAGGGCAGACAGGCCTTCACCCAACGGCTGATGTCGCTGTTCATACGCGGCCAGACGTAACGCTCGCAAATGGCCGCGCGCGTCGCGCGGACGCCGGTATGGCACAAAGCATGGAATGTGTCGAACACAGCGCGACGGAAGGCCCGAGGAAGGAAAGGGCGGGGACGTCCTTGGGAAGTGTCGCAGGCCACAAGCTTGGACGCGCCTGGCAACCCAGTAAACCACCGATGTCCCAAGGACGTCTACATGATGTTACCCTCAGGACGATGAAGACATCCTGAGGACATCCTGAAACATAATTTTGACATACTTGGGGCGTACTGAGAACTGCCAAAATAACATCCGCGCACGTCCCAAGGAAGTCCATAGTACGTCAATGACGACCTTTTACGGACCTCTAGTGGACCTTTTTCCCGTGCCTTAGCCAGGCTTACTGGCGTTCTCTGAACATTACATCAACACCGCACAGCAGTGCGTATGAGTGGCACAAACAAGCAACATTAGATCAAACACTTTATTTCGTATGAAACTGAGCGTCATAGCATCGTATTACCTCACCAGGTATTATATCACAGCGTAACATGACCACCATTTTTTTTCGCATTATTATTGAGAACTTACATGTCTTTGAAAACATGATGTCCATGAACACACACAGCATCGGTCCACAAGGGGAAAAACTTAAAGGTATATGCCCGCAATGTCCAAGTGCGACGCTGAAACATATGTTGAAGCACTGGCATAACCGACGACCATGCTGCACTGTGTTTCGTACAACTGGAGATTTGCGATGTGTCCAGCTTGCCTTTCGTGCGCAAAACTTAACGCTATCCAACTTCGGCTATATTCACTTTTCGCCACGGACTCCCTTCCCTGCAGCGTCATGTGAGCTTAACCTGCAAGAAATGTAATTTCAAAAACACTGCTACAGCAAAATGTCACTGTGAAGTACGCATCGACGTATACGCATACCTTTAGACACAGCGCCTATGGTTGCAGTCTGCAGTAGCCTAGCATTCTCCCTATCAACAGCCCTGTTGCCTGCGAAGACGGGAAACGCATGGATAACCACGTAGTAGGAACGTGAATGCCTCGCACATTCACTACGTACCTTCAAAACGGGTAAAATCTTGAAAATGACGCGGGCGACGCCACTTGGAGATCCATAATTCACATTCATCCGCTACGACGTTTCCACACATCTGTAAAAGAGTCAACAAGGTGCGACACATTGTACTTCCCTGCAAATTCTTTATTAAAATCACTCAGCATTTTTTACATACAGTGGCACAGCCGTAAAGGCTTGTGCCGCCGTGGAGCACATGACGAAGTTGCACGGGTGAAGCGTATGCCCAATCTGTTTCGCAGTAACACAAGTCACTGAAGAGCTCTGAAACGCACTTTAGCGTAACTTACCTGATGTCTTTCAACATTTCTGTGACCTTCCCACGTCGTGAGTGTGCTGTCCCAACCGCGTTGTTCACCGCAATGAATACGTCGAAAGTATCTGAAATTCATAGATTAGACATTAGTAACGGGGCCACCAAACTCTCGTCGTTCTCTCTCGTCCACTTTCCATTGAAGATGACCTTGATGGTGCGTCCGTAGACGACGCTAAAAGTTTAGTGCACCACCCCTGAGGAAAGAAGCTAGTGGGTAGTGGCGCCTTAAACAAACTTTCAGTTTTCATTACAGCTTTGCGTCGTCCTTCCGAACCGATCGTTACAATTTCAATTTCAATGACGTTGATGCACTATCCAATCGCATTAGGCGCTAGTCTATTGCTTGATGTAGGGTGATTAAAATATAATTCTCCCCCTCTCAGTGTGGGCCGAAGTCCTAACCTATTCCAACTTGATCCGCCAATGAAGCTTTTTCCTCGGTCGCCCCTGTGCTGTACTCGCGTTACTAAAATCGCCAGTCGATCTTCGAAATCCAGAGCCTGCGCAAAATACGCCTTTTATAACTGGTTAACCCGTCCTTCTGACCTAGATACGCCGCCACTTGACCGTACTTGAAGTGTGCGAATTTCATGGTTAAAACTTCGCTGGCAGCTTTAAAAACATATTACTCTGTCCATATCGCAGGCGGAAAGTATTTACATATGAAGGGGATCAGAAGAGCAATAGTCCACAAGGTAGGAAATATGAAAGTATTCCTCATTGTGCTGCAATTGACATAACGACATGAGACTTTACACATCAGTGCATGGTGGTCATATACAATAAGAAAATGTACTTTCTCTTGTCATTCAAGGTCTAACCTGGGAGAAAGGAATATGCAACGCCAGCAGAAAGTTTGTTATTGTTAGCGACATAGGCAAGCGTTTCAGCGCCTTGCCCAATGCTGCATTCCAACTTGCTCGCCTGTGAGTAAACCACATGAGCTCTACTTAAAATGCTTCTGGTAACCAGGAGCACATAACAAGTTCTTAGCTAACCCTCGTTCGTAACACGATCGTTCTCTCTCCTCATCTGTTAGGAATCAGGGACGTACACCTCTTGTGACACCTTGCATTAACAACAATGGTAACAAAAAGTTTACGCTCCGCTCTTTTCTCACATCAGAAATGACAGCGTGCGATTATGTGCAGTAGTTGAGCTCAGAGCGTCGAACCGAACCGAAACTGAAAACCGGAACTAACCGTTATTTGTAACTGGAACTGGACCGGAACTGAACCGTAATTACTAACGCCATCATGGAGCTGAACCGGAACCGAACCGATATAAGAACTTCGGTTACCGGTTCAGGTACCGGTTCGGTTCGGGTTCGTGTGTGTCGCCTCTTATCTATTCCATCGTCTGGTGGCGACATCCGTTTCATGTGACATTATACTCGAGATCTAGCGGTCCATTCGGTAGCGCGGGACATACAAAGCCAACGGTGAACGAAGTTGTCTTCTCGCCGCCGCTTATAGAAGAAACATGTTTTGTTATTTCTACCTTCGAAAGTTTGCAGCAGCAGTGCATTTTAACAGCATCATGTAGAACATTAAAAACGTGGCCAAGAACCACTATGTTAAATAAGGCGGCACTGCACTGCTGCTGCAGGTGTGCCGCGACTCGCCTGACACAGGAGTTCAGTCCTTCCATTTGCAACTTGGGAGTGCCGCGGCGCCGAAAGCGGCTGCTGCGGCGTGGCGTACTTCTATAGTTTCGAAGAGGCGATAGGCGAAAGACGCGTTTCCGAAGATGCGTTATAAACAAAATAAAGAAAAAAAAAGGTGTTCCACGAATTTTTTGCTCTCGATCTATCGAACGGATTTTTGTTCTGAAAGCGGTAACGCTATCAAATGACCGAAGGCACCAGATGTTTTCATTGAGACGACCTTGTAGCTTTTATAATTAAAAAGTTAATTAGCCATTTTAAGGTAATTAGTTATTCGACGGTTGAGCAACACAGGGACAAGAACGTGCGCCCGCCGAGAGATGATAAAAGTGAAAACAGGATGTCTATAGCCCTAATAGTTTTTTAAATGAAAAATCTGTATAAGAGAAAGGACACCCTAGTTCACCCAAGAAGGCAAGTCTTGAGACTTCGATGGGATCTTGGAAGTTCATTAGAGCAATAGTAACTAGTTCATTTGCCATGTGAAGCTGCTACATAAAAATGCGTTCCACTTCCATATGACGTGTTACCGCTATCGCCTAGCCATATCGTTTAATATTTATGTTTTTTTTCCGCAATTTAAATTATATACTGGGGGGGGGGGGCGAGGTGACGTGGGGATTCGAGCGATCTGCCTGCCTAGAGTGGCGCACATTGCTCGGGGAAGGGATGAAAGGGTGTCCTGTTGGACGAAAAAGAGAAATAAATACGTAAAAAAGTAACTGAGCGATCTTGTATCATTTTTAGCGGCTACCTATAATTTTGTAGCATATTAGAACCTCGAACCGGTTACGAACCAGTTTACAACCTGTGAACCGGTTAATCGAATCGATATATGTGAACTCCGGAGCGGAACCGAAGCTTTATGGCCGAACCCGAACCCGAAACAAACCGAAAAACGTTTCGGTTGAACGCTCTGGTTTCGGTTGGACGTTCAACATCTTATGGTGCGAAAATTTATGTTGACAGTGGAGCCCCCTCACGCATCTTAAATGTTCGGTGTAAAAATGTCACTGTACCCATACTACTTCCTTTGTTGCTATACTACAGCATTAGCTACTAGAAACTATTGAACGGAAACAACTCCTTGAGTCTGAGGAGCAGCAAAGGGGGGGACTAGACAGGACGGACACGGGACAAGTACAGACAACGACGACTCAAAACCAGCAAATGAGCACGTTGTTCAACATAGAGAAAGTCGAAGAAGCGATAACAAGAATAGGAGGGAGGCTAGCCAGGTCTCAGTGGGTAAAGTAGGGTGTGCTGCCAGTTTGAGAAGCTTCCAGCAAGAGGCGTACCAACTACACCGAAAAAAAAAATTCTGTAAAATAACAGAGAAAAAACAGAGAAATTCCCTGTAAATGGGTACAGACTCTTCTGTATAACAATTTTACAGAGCATACTCTGTTTAAAAACTGCAGCGAGCACGATCGACGTTTGTCAGCCATATTGCAATCAGTCCAGCGAAAATGCGATCGAATCAAACGATCTTTTTTATTCTCCCGCTTCGATACGAGCGAGAGATTCGAGGGATCGTCCTCTGTTGACCGTGCTCTCACAAACGTGTACTCACGAACTGCGGTTTCGAAAGTTGGCGGTTGGCGCTCTGCTGCGTAGCTGCATCTTTGTATCTTCGTCTCGGCTTCAGGTGAGCAGATTTCTTGTCGAAATTAGGTTGAATCCCATTGTCATGGTCAGTAGCAAGTGCATAGCGCTAAATTTGTGATACGGAACAGAAGTTCCACTAAGAGTGTGCCGAGACAAGTACTGTGTTTGTCGTGTCGTACAAACGGAAACTGTTTAGGCCTAACTTCGCCAATGCCTGTCATTTATACTCGCCGCGTAGTGAAGTCATGTGGTTGAGCATCAAACGACACGGTGATATGCTCAAACTGACTGCATCGGGGTTCATATCAATTCCTGACGCGAGTATGCTTGAATGTGTACGTTATTGAGTGTGTTCATGAAGGCGAGTTGCTGTAACGGCAGTGGGATGATTGTGCGTGCACTTGACCGCGCAGTCGGAGCTATTGAGCCAAGAATATGTGGTGTGCATTTTGTCGTTCGACCCAATCGGTGTCCCGTTCCTTATTAGATAACAGTACCCACAAGAGCGAACCGCTCCTCTTCAACGTGATATTCGTTGTCGGCGTCAGCTTACACAACTGATGGCTCGCAAGAGCCTGGCGTGAATGAGATCCCGAAAATTATGATGTTCACATTTCCTGTGCGGTGTTAGCAAACTGTTGGATGAGTGAGTGTTGTATTACAAGCGTCTTGAGTAGAATATCTGTGTTCTCCTCAGGCAGAATGAAGAAAAACGTACAAGTGCAAGAAATGGGCCGCGCCACGCTTGTAGCCTATGTGGAACACTAGGGCAACCATATGAATATTAACAGCTATTTATTTCCTTGCTACCATCCTGAGTGAAGGGTGACATTCGAGACGTTTCATGCACCTTCAGACCACTGCCAGAGAAAACACAGTAAAAAAGGAAAGTGTCCGTCAGTGAATGTGAGTAGTGCATCGATGTGCTTTGAAGAGAGGAAGTGCAAATGCTGTGTGTAATAATTGTAATTGACTAATTGATACTCGAGAGGCTTGCAGTTTTTCTTTGAATTATCAGGCACACTTTTATGTGCACATTCAAGGCAGTAACACTAATAAGTGTGAATTGAGCAAAAGTGATGTTTTTGTTAAGCAGCTTTCAGCTTTTTCAGTTATGGACAACATAACCGATAAAAAAATTGTTTCAATTCATTGGAGCTGTGGCACGTCAAACTTCACACTAATTGTTGTAGATGCTGCTTGAACCTGATCATATAGCACTGCAAATGAGGAAACTTATGCAGGGAGCTAATAAGCAGTCGTGGCATTCTTCCTGGCAGCTGACCAGCGGATTATGATTACCTACCTTCTTGATGTGTTTTGTATGTTTTCATACATGCCAAGCTATTTCTTTTGGAACAGAGTGTGACTTGCCTAGTAATGAGCAGCAATTAAACTACTTGTAGTTCAGCTACTAATTAAACTACTTTTATTGTATTTGATTGGTAGTTACCCTTACTCTGCAAAGGGTAGTTCAAACTTAAGCGTAGCTAATCACTATTATTTTAACAGCAGAAATTACTTTAAATTTGTTTGCATTTTCAAGACTTGTGAGAGACTAACATAGGGTTGATTGTTTTGTGCAATCATGCCATCATTCTGTTAAGTGTCCTAAGAGTACCTTTGCACACTGCAGATATTTCCTGGGCACCAAACCGTCTACGAAGTACATGAGAGTCGAAGAGGAGCCATGTGAGTGGATCAGCAGCAAGGACGCTCTCTTTGTTCATAATACTAAAATACTTCAAAGCAATGAAGTTGGTTCTTACCTAGATCATACTTGTGCTCACCATCGTGAACGGGTGCAGGAAAACACAGAAATGTAGCGACGAATTTATGAGCAGCACAAGACACTTCCTGCTATTGTGAGCTGGCAGTGAGAACATACTAAGTACCTGTCTTAAAAATTATCATCAGAAATGTAAGGAGTCGTGGTTGTTGTCGTGAGCTGAGCTGTGAGCTGTCGTTCTGAGTATTCTGTCACTGGTCTGTCTGAGCTTTCCATTGCACTCGTTCGCCATGCTGATAAGCTGCATGCACTATATTGTACTACCACTTTTGTGATATGCAGGATGGCATAGCAACATGTTATATAAACATTAATGTGATTGTTATGTATTATAAAAGATAAGGGATTGCATGAGGTAGCAAGAACTGTCTCAGCAGAAACGTGAAGAAACTGCTGCAGCTACATACAGGATGTCCCAGTACCTACGTTAAAGATTTGTTTTGTTTTGTTTAAAGATGCGGCCAACAGTATTTCGCTCCATTATGTCTCCACGGCCTCATGTAGTGGGCTTCATTTCTTATCAGCTTTATCATGACGACCTTTGAGCAAGCAGCTCAGTAAGTTACCCAGTCAAGGCCACTTAAGGCCCTGTGTCATGGCTCGAAACAGAAATCCTGATGAAATTACTCGACGTTGACTCAGGCATATCGATCATCACAAGCTTCGCAGATAAAAAAAAAGACTGAAAAACTACATGTTCCCCATCTGACCTATTGAGCATGCTTTTGCTCCCCATGCGACAAGAGGAGGTTGGCAAGCTGAGCCAAAGCAACTGCAGGAGCAGAGAACAACAACAACAAAATGTAAAGGAGAGAGGGTAAGATTGGGGGTGTAATTGGCGACAGATATATTTGATGCAGATCAGCACGCAGCAACCCTCTTATCTGTGATGCTGCCTTGCAAACTTTTTTATAACCACTTTCCCCCCTAGGTTTGTGTAGAGTTACTCACAACCCCTTAAGCACGGATGGAGTGAAGGCATGCTGAATTCCCTATGCGCGGAACTGTAGAGGTGCCACAAGGCATCATTTTCTAGGTATCTTTGTCACTATACTTGGTTCATGAATTACGATCAGACTCGTGGCAAAATGGAGTAATGTTTAGATGGGCTTCTCTTTGGTGCCGTGCAAGTGTAGTCTTAACTAGGGAAATTCCATTTTTGATAAATCGTGTGATGATAAACTTCAGAACAAATTAATCCTTCTGAAACATCACAAGGTGAAAACAAAATGCGATCAAATACGAATGACTGCATGTGTCTACCTAGCGACTTTTCTTGTTGTTTTCTGATATGGGTGCCTGTCATCTTACAGTGATGCAGCTTTTTCTTGCTGTGGCCATTTTGCAATATCTTGCCTTATCGTTTAAGACGGGTAACAGTATGAAAAATTAGGCTTCTGCATTGCCTTTGTGGTTTTGTTTTCGGTACAAAACATTATCTTATTTGTAATGTGCCTGAGAAAGTATGCTCGTTCATTCAAGATAACTGTCTTTACCTATTTAATGATATATCATATTTGTGTGAATGTGTAAAATGCTACATAAACTTTATCCTTCAGAGCAGGAAACTGTTTTGATATTTTGTTCGTTGTCAATAACACACAATTTGTTTACTTATTGTGTACCTGAAAGAGCATGGTCCAGTTCTGCTATATCTGCTTATTTAATTTTAGACAAATTTGTGAATGCACCAAACGAGCATAGAACAGTACTTGTGAGCTTTCTAGAGCAGAAAACTGTTGGAAGAGCTAAAGTTCTACTGTGTTTTCACTCTTCCGCTCAGGACAGTTCTTTGATTAGAACAAGAACGCTAGTTCATTAACAAATTTCCTTGATTTAATGGTACAGGTTATATGCCATTTAGTGTAACATTGTCTTATTTTGTGTTCACTTTTCTAAAATGGTTTGCACACGTGTCAAAGCTATCTACTTTATTGTGCTAGAAAATATGTCAAACGTAATAACTCCTTGTTGATACAGTGGTTTCAGTCCCCCTAAATTGTCATTATGATTGCCTATTCAGTGTCTTTGTGCTACAATTGAACTTACCGGGCCACAACTGTGACCAAGTGAGCTTTACTGTTCCCTGTGGAGAGAGACCACAATAAACTTGTCTGTATTTTGCCTTTCTGTCACAGGTGCATGACTGTATAAGCTTACAAGCACGGGAATTTCTCCAAATCTAAAAACCTCAGCTGAAACTTTCGTAGTTACCCATGCCGAATTTTCATACCCAGGCCTGGTCCAAGACTACTTTCTTTGAGTTATCTGCCCGAGCGATGACCGCTATGTGAATGCGCAGCCCGTCATAAGCTAGACTTTCTTCATGACTTACTCGCCCGGGCTGCGCCCGAACGCTTTATGCATGTCGCGTACCCGGCCTACACCCACAAAACCCACGACATTCCCAATGTGAACTCTACTTAGGCAAAGCGGTCTAACGTGCTCATTGTTCTCGGGCAAAATGTATCCTCACTTAATAGCATGCCTCAAAGAAAATAGTCTTGGACTATGTGTAATCTCACAGCTCGATTTTATGCACAGCATATCACATGTTTTGCATCAAAGCATGCTACAAAGTCACACATGTTTGGATCGGTGCCTTGGAGGTTTTGGTGTACGGCATCCCAGGCATGCAGCAATGGCGAAGGGCAAAAACGGTCTCTCATGATCCTTACAACCTCCACTGCTCAGCTTCTCCATTGGCTATATGAACCTTCACCGAGAACTTCGGTGCGACCAGAATACTTACAGAGCTTTCCGGTTCTGTCTGGTGAAACCTGTGTATTAAATACCCACGCCGATTCCTTTTTTTCACATACATGTATACAGGTACATTGCGATGTGTGTACATGTATATGAAGAAAGAAACCAATCAATACCCCATGGGCATTTAATACGGGGGTTTCACCAGAACTGGGAAGCCCTGTAAGTCTGTCCACGCGGAAACGCTCTATTATAAAAAAGGTACAGATATTCTGTACTTTTACCAAGTTTTCTGTAATCTGCACAGTGCTTCTGTAAATGCACTGAACAGAAATTCTGTAAAATACAACAGATTGCTCTGTAATCAAAAAGTACGGATATTCTGTACTTTTACTAAGTTTTCTGTAATTTTCACAAGGTTTCTGTAAATACTATGAACAGACATTCTGTAAAATGAACAGATCGCTCTGGGCGTTTTTTTTTCAGAGCTTTTTCTGTAAAAAGAGCCGGATACTTTTTTCAGTATAGTTGTTGCAGCAAAAAAGGCTCTTAGTGTTTTTAAAAGTTGGGTGACAGTCCGCGCACGGCTTTAGGTGCGCACAGGGTTCCGAAGTGTTTTATTGTTTCTTAAAGGGACTCTGACCAGAAGTTGTGGGAGCTCTTTCGTACTTGCAGTCGATAAAGCACCCAACAAGGACTCTCCATGCGAAAATTCACGCATTAAAACGCCACGGTTTCTCTAAACTCGAATTTTAAACATTCGACTTCATCCGAGTGCAGCACGCCTAGCGTCAAACCCAGAAAACATACGTTCATATAGAATATCCACCCCGGCAACCATCAAAATGGCGTCAACATGAGGGCTACTGGCAACACCCACAATTGGCTCAGACGCGTCACGTGGTCACACAATACCCTTTATTTCCTTTATGAAATGGCATTTATATGTTAATATGTTTTTGTTAAAGAGTCTCAAAAAGAAAAATATACCCTGAATTTAACACATGCAGTAGGTTCTACGATTGGCTTTTCAATCTGCGTGTTGTTGTCTTGCGTTCCATATGGTTCCGTATCCTGTCAGCTCTAATGGCTGCCATATGACGGGCATGCGAACTTGCGTGATTCCCGGCTCATCCTGCCTTTTTCGGGTCATTGGGTTGGTGTTGGAGCTGTTCGCCATATTCTGAACGTTTCACCTATCATTGCGGCGTACCGTTCTTGATCCGCTGCGAAGCAACGAACTGCAACGGCAGTCACTCGCCTCAGTGAAATTCTGTCTGCTGCATATCACAGGAGCATCGGGACCTGATGATGTACCGCAAATGCTCAAGTTGAATTCTTTAAACCTTCATCTAAAGAAACCAAGTGTGCTCTCATGTGGTTCTGACGGAAAAGCAGTTTCAACAAGGTTAGCACATTTATTTTTCAGTTCCAAGTCTACGTACTCAAGACCATGCAAGTGCGTCCGATCATTCTCGTAGCTGTTCTGTAACACGTATGCTTTCTTACGTATCCCACAGAACCCTCCGCTTCAGGAACCCAGTTATACTTTATGTGACGCTTCTGATGGCTCCTTACTAGGCTATGCAGCTCTGGAGCATTGAGATGACGAAAGGTCGTTGGGGGCTGCACCTCTGCTTTCGAAAGATGAGTCAGTCATTCGACACTGTGCTTACTGGCTTTGTATCGAGTCTGACAAATCGGACAGACCTGGACTGCCTTTTTCAAGGATGTTTGAAATGTAAGTATGTGTTATATTGGTTTCACATACCCCCACCACATACTGAGTGTGTATATCGCTGTACTTTTGATGCTATAGCATATCTAGCGTACATTATTATTGAACACCAAGTGTGGAAAACTCGACACCAGCCACACAATGCCAACAATTGTTTCCGCCCTTTCTTCGACTGCTTATTTTTATTATAATATTATTTTAGTATAATCGTCTGATTTTTAATAGTCACAATTTTTCCATGGTTTTGATGCACTATAGCCTGAGTTGCTTATGTGCCATTAAAATTGCATCATCATCATCATCATCTTTAACTGCGATTATTCATTTGAAGTGCCATGTTTCAGTTGGATACAATGATATGGCCAGAGATATTGTTTGCTTTCGTTCTGGAGTTGCTCATTTCAGAAGAATATTCACTGTGAAGTTTGTTTTCGGAAACATTAAGAGGACTAAAACCAAACACTTTTCTTACAGAGCATCCCTTATGCACCTGCATTTCAATTAGATCTGTGTTACAAGAATGACAGACCACTCAACAGCGGTGAACAGTTGAAGGTGGAAGTGCTGGAAAGAAGATGCGTTAATCTGTGTGAAAGGTGCTTTGTATGCGTCTGAGTCGAGGGCATAGGCCACAAACTAATTTCTGTCTTCAGAAGAGTTGTCAACCATGCTCCTTCTAGCTACAAACCAGCTCCACTTTTTACGGTTCCCTGTGGAACACATCATATACTAGCACGTTGTTAACCAAGTTCAGTCTATCAATTTCTTTCTTTTAGATTACAGCGTGGCTTTAGAAAAGGGTATTTAGGCCAAAGTAACATAATTCGGTCACAGCGTTTTAAACTGTCTTTATCTCTGGGTTCACGTAGATGCAGTATTTTTTTAAATTTTGTAAGGGCTTTTGACACTGTGCTTTATGCTCGCTTGTTGGCCAAACTATAGCCTCATTAAATTTTGATCCTGCTAACATTAACTGGATATGCAGTTTCTTGACTGACCGCAACCGTGCCAACAATTCGTGAGGAGAACCTATCATATCGCCACCATGCAGCGTTTGTCGCCTTACATTTCCATCACATTTTAATCTATTGTGAAGCAAGGTCTTTAGGTGATCGGTATTGTATAACTACACGCCCCTCCGTTGTGTAACACCACACGGTTCTTCAACGTATGCAGATAAATAAATATATTGCCAAGTAAATTGTTTACAAGGCTCACTACCCCATTTCACCACTTTACCGCAAGCAATTAGAGTAGTGGCCCAGGGTATGAAACTCGCCACTAATCATCATTCAGACAAAGTTCATAATGTAGAATCTTTTACTGAAAACACCGACCTAACACAACGATTGAGAACAAAGAGAGTGAACGTTTCGTCGACTATCCGGGTGGCATCATCGCTACAACAGAGAACAGTCAAAAACAACATCGAAGGAGTCAAATCAGTGGTGTGCAATCCTTTCATCCAAGGTGTTTCATACGCCATTTGAAAGGCCCTCTGCCCATCAGGCATTAAGACTGTGCATATAAAGTTAAGTGCATAGACTGAGATGCCACCTACACTGGGGTAGTCTCATTTATAATCGAATGATGCCCGCCGGTCACATTTTTTATTTCTCTCGAAAAAATATATGTTATCCCACCCACGAAGAGATGCAAAAGTGCCTGACCACAGGTCTCTGCGATATTTTCTTCTGCGTCCACGGCGCTTCGAAGCAACCGGCGCGATTTCGCGGCTTAAATTTTTTCCAACTTGGTGACCTCGTATCTCTTGAATGAGATGTCCCATTTGAACGAATTTTTTTTTTTTTGCAAACAGTGTGGATAGTGCACATTCCACCGTGGGCTATTAACTTTATATGGTCAAGAGAAAGTATAGGAAAAAAATCCCGAAAACGCAACAGAGAGCCTTTTTACCGCACGTTTGGAAGGTCATGGCCGAGGCCTTAGATCTCTGACCATGATGTTCTTTGTATGAGCAGAAAGATCGTATTTTGCTCTTTCGTTTGAAGTTAAATACATTGCTTTGTCTTCAGCCATTATCCCGTAAGAATGCCGTGAACACGGAAGGGTAGAGGAAAATTCTCATTTTCGCGGCAGTTTTTACCCAAAAAGGACATCTTCAAAATTTCCGATATTTTGTGCTAACATAGCTGAGACATAGCTGTTTCAGGATATGCAATAAATTGTTTGCTTATTTTGGTCGCACAGGGCGCGCAATTTTTTTTTTCGCACCACTATTGGGCAGCGCTCGCAGGGGTCAAACACACGTACAAAGAGTGGACTTCTACACAACCCCCTGTCTTTTCTTTTTTTGTTGTTGCTTTTGGTGAGGGTTCCGTCATGCCGAAGGCCGACTATAGTAATATGCACAGATCACTGTGATGTCCGCAGACAAGCAAAAGTTCGTTGCTTAGGCTTTCGCACCCGGTTAATCCATTCAAGGTTACGTGCTTGAAGGAAGCGGACGTGGGAACACGGCATTTGTAAATACTCCGGCTTTGCTGAACCGAAGCGCGAGACGTCTATTCTCTTGTAATTTTGTTTTGTTATTTGCTGGTCACACTGTCAGCAAAAAACATTTCGTTCAAATGTGACATCTCGTTCAAGAGATACAAGGTCACAAAGTTGGAAGAAATTTAAACCGCGAAATCGCGCCGGTTGCTTCGAAGCGCCGTGCACGGTGAAGAAAATACCGCAGAGACCTGCGGTCAGGCAACTTTTGCATCTCTTTGTGGGTGGGATAACTTTTTTTTTTCGAGAGTAATAAAAAAAATGTGACCGGCGGGCATCATTCGATTATAAATGAAACTACCCATTGGCGAGACAGACAAACGACGTGGGACAAGACTAAAAGAGCACACAAGGGACGTCGCAAATACTTCTAATGCTACTCAAACCAGGGCCGAATTAGTCTACCATTGTTGGCCTAAGGGGCATGTATTTAATTTTGATGGTGCAGTAACCTTAGCACATGACTAGCGATGTGGCCCTAGAAAGTTCTTAGGGTCCTGGTTTATCAGAGGTGATGCATCAGCCTGTAGTACAAACCGTAGATCCCTATCGGATGTGTATGACGCCCTCTTAGATAAGTAGACTGATGTGCTCGTCTTTGGCCTCTGTTGTACTGATGATGCCACCCGGATTGGCGGCAAATGTTTACGCTCCGTTTTTAATCGTTGTGCTAAGCGGTGTTTGCAGTAAAGGATGTTACATTATGAGGTCGTCACCCGGCATTTGGAATATATGTTCAAAAAAGTTGTTGTTTTATGCAGCTCATTACATTGTAGAAATCATTCTTATTGCCTGTTGTTTAGGGGACACCATTCTTGCAGTCACATGAAGCACTGAAGGGCCAATGTCGAAAGTAAAGGCAATCTGATTTATATTCTTGCCGACATGGCACAGCGTATGCACGAGGTAGCTTCATTTCCGAAGCCTGAGAACACTCAAAGCAATTAGTGTGCTAGCATTAGATATTGTGTGCAGCATTACATATTTGCTTTTTTAGGGCAACTAAGAAGAGTGGATAGAAAGACACTTACAACCTGTTTCCACAAAAGGCACTCAGATTCATTAGCAATTTCCTGCAAGAGAGCTAAGGCTTTTCAAGATTACTAGAACATGGGTACCTGATTGTAGATAACAATAACTCATACACCAGAGGTCAGTGTTACACACACCCTGCTTTCCATCAAAACTGTTAAAAGGCGTGACCCCCTAAACCTGCACACAATTCCTGGAGTGTCTTCACTGGGCACTGTCGCTGTTCCTCTCATAATGTGCTCTCTATGAACCTGATTCCCAGTTTCGGATGCACTGCTTGAGGTAACTTCAGCATGCTTTCCCAACATGAATGGTCGCAACTTCTATGAGCAGTGCTGTACTTACTGACAGCAATATGAAATGCAATTGCTTTGACGGGTTATGTTGATATCCTTCTTAAGACCGTAGAGAGATGTTCCTTGCTCCCTTTCTTCCAAACCGCACTATCAGACGCAAGCCCACTTGCCAAGCCGATGAGTATTGCCTCACAGTCAGGGAAATCAAGGGAATCAATCACTGAGGCTCAGAAAAGCTGTTTTCTATGGGGATCTGATCCAGGACTGATACATGAGTAGCCCCGAGAAAGCACCAGGGTTTCTTTGAATTTTAGATGTGCCAGCTTTTAATTTCCTCCTTCCCCATTTTTTTATGTAGTACCTGATTACTTTAGCCTTGTACAGCTTTGAAGATTGAGGATGTGGAGATGATGTAAGAGGTGGAATTAGAGGTGGAACTTGGCCTGGAATGGCCCAGTACAATGTCCCGTTTGCTGGTTTTAATTGACTCCGTTTTAGCGCCGCGAAGGAACTGTGGCTATGAGGGGCGTACAGACAAGGACACATGGAAAGAGTATAGAAGCAAAGAGTGCGAAACGTTGGGGTTAGCATGCATCTCGGGCAGACTTCACGCAGAACTGCGCCTACATTCGTCTGGAAAGTATGCCGGTAAACGCAGGGAAAACCCCAGACAACACAGCAGGGGCAGGATTGGTCACACCACCTCTCGGTCTTTAGCACGACGTAGGCTCCCACATACGGGCGGACGGTTTCATCCACTCGGTCACGCCGCTGGCGCAGGGCAAGGGACCTGGAAATGAAAGACCTAGGGCAAACGACTGCGTATAGGAATACGTATATCGTGTCTTGCATATATTTCGATAATGGTGTACCGTACACAATTTTCTGTTTTCTAGACTCGGTGCACCAACGGCCTGCACACCGAAGCACTATTCTCTGGACGGCAACTATCAGCTATTTAATCTTTCGTCTTGCGTTATGGGTAATATTACGGATCATCTCAGGTGAGTACCTCATTGCCTCCGCTACTTATGAACAGTGCGCTGGCTCGTATTTAGCTCGAGATTGTTCCCGTAATAATTCTACAGTTGACGTTAGTGAGACCTAACACGTAATTTCTGACACACAGATCAGCAGGAGTGGGCAGTAATGGTCATATTTTGTAATATATATTATACTTCCCACATGTGCGGTGTTATTATACCAATTACAGTGCTTTATTCTAAGGTATTACAATACGTAATACTAATTCCGAGTAGCACTAATACTACATTTATTCATAGCTCAGGGGTTCACAAAAGCAAAATAGCAGAAATGTACACAATTTTTGCCACTATTTGTTGGGCAGTCATTCTCCAATCAGGTGGGATTTCAGGTGTTTACATGTTCACATGTTCTCAAAGGAACAACTTTGTAAGCGTATAAAAAGGTTGCAGATCTAATAGCACTGACCAATTTCGAGCACAGTTGAATCAATTGAAGACAGAGAGGATATAAAGAACAGCGTTGTCAATTACACTCAGGTTATTACACCTGAGTGTAATTGACAACGCTGTTTTAGCCTTTATATCATCTCTGTCTTCAATTGATGTCATTGTAAAAAGATTTGTAGATGATCTGGTTTGAGACTTCGTGTTGTGTCTGTCCCTTCGTGTTCCCTAGTCTCGGGGGGGGGGGGGGGATATAGGTTTATTGCAAAACAAAACAGAAGAAAAACACGAAAGAGGGGAAAGGTTAGCCTGGCTCCAGCAGCCGACTTACTATTCCCGCTTACAAAAAAGAAAAAGGAGAAAAAGGAAAAATAAAAAGAAAGAAGAAAAAAGAAAGACAAATCGGAAAAGAGCGAAAGAAGAGGCGCAGTCACAGGCTCAGCGCGAGCCCTGTGTCAGTAAGGAAGCGTACGAGTTCTCTTCCGACGCGCCACTGAATGGGGCGTTGCAGAGGGCCCAGTGGCGTTGCCAGCGTGACCTCCCTGAGCCCTAGGGCAGCTAGCCGCTCCATCAGAGTGGCACGGGCAGCGGCGAACAGGCGACAGTGGAGGAGTAGGTGGGAAGTGTTGCCCTCGGTAGAGCAGGCTGCACATGTAGGGGTGTCAAGCGTGCTGAGTTGGAAGAGCCGTGTTGGCGTTCGAGCCACGCTTAATCGCAGACGGTGGATAACGGACGCCTCCCTCCTCGTGATGTTTTTGGGGAGGGACATATTGCATTTGTGGGTCGATGGAGTGCAGAAATGTATTGGGCGAGATGGCACGTTCTGTGAAATCTTGGACACAGCGAGAGCGCAAGCGACGTATTTGGAGCAGGCAAGCAGACATTGAAAGCGGCATGCTGAGACTCAAGGCAGCCGTGGTATGGGCACGTTTCGCAGCAATGTCGGCACGGGTATTTCCGGGCAATCCGACGTGACTGGGTACCCACTGGAGCCGTACGCTGTGGCCGGAAGCCAGGAGCTCGTTGTATCTGGCGATTACAAGCGTGCGGAGATCGCAAATAGCACTGCACCGGTATGACGCCAAGGTCTCCAATGCTGACTTGCTGTCCGTGAAGATGGACCACGAGTCGGCCTGTTAACCGGATATGGCGTTGAGCGCTTCATAGATGGCTGTCAGTTCCGCTTCGGTGGATGAAGTTTCATGCGACAGCTTGAAAGTCTGCGTAGTGTCGCTCTGAGGTATGTAGAAAGCTGCAGATGACGCGCCGTACACAACCGAGCCATCTGTGAAAATTGCTGTACGCTGACCGTGGACAGAGTTCCAATGGTCAAGAGCAAACTGGCGCGCAGCGAGAACAGGAGTGTCGTTTCTGCGGGACATGTCGGGAATATGCAGGTCCGTCGGAGGCAGCTCGAGGGTCCACAAAGGTGGAGCGTATAGCAGGCGCGACGGAGGGGGTGGAAGAGACTGTGCCAGTCTGCAAACAGCAGCCCCGAAAGCTGAGCTTTCATACAGTAGGTGAATGTCCCGTAGGTAGTGGGCAGCATATCGTGTGCGGTACCGCGCACAAGAGCGCAGGGGGGTCTCCATGTCGCGTAGGACGTGGGCTGGCGTCTCCTTCGCCTCAGCCAAGACCAGGAAGGTGTCGGTCATTTTGGGGACACCAAGGCACACTCGAAGGCTTCGCGCCTGGATGTTCAAAAGTTCGCGCTCTGTTGTTGAACTTAGATCGTGCAATACCGGTAAGCTGTAACGCAGGAGCCCTATGACGAGTGAGGTATGCACCTGGCGAAGGTCAGGGTATGATGGGCCCCAGGACGAACCAGAGATGCGGCGGAGGACGTTCACGATGGTAGTCGCCGCGGTAGACAGGGCCTTGACGTGCTTGGACCAAGTCCGCTCCCTGTGAATGGTTATGCCCAGGTACTTGTGATGACGTACGAAGGCGAGCTGTTGGCCGTCAACGCGGAGGGGGAATTTGCGGAAGGATCGGCGAGTGAATGCCATGGCAACAGTCTTGCTAGGTGAGATAGAAAGACCACGGTCGGAGAGGTAAGATACGATAGTGTCCAAAGCACCTTGCAAGCGACGCTGGATTACATCCCGACGGGTGGAGGAGGCCCAGATGCAGAGGTCGTCGGCGTATATTGTGATGTTGACATGTTCACTTAATTGAGCAGGTAAAGTGGCCATGATGACGTTGAACAGCAGTGGGCTCAACACACTCCCTTGCGGGACACCTCGCAGAACTCTGTAGTGTGCGGTGTCCCTTTCAGAGGTGCGCACAAACAAGGTGCGACCAACGAGGAAGTCCCGAATCCATGCGAGCGGGCGGCTCCCAATACCAGCCTCTTGGAGCGTCGCAATGACAGTGCTGTGCACCACACTGTCATATGCTTTTTTGACGTTGAGGAAGACCGCTGCTGTGAGCTTCCCTTCCGATCGCGCTTGCTGTACACTAGAGACAATGTCGATGACGTTGTCTATCGCCGACCTGCCTTGACGGAAGCCGGGCATGACTTCAGGGAAGAAGTCCGAGGCTTCGAAAAACCAGTTCAGGCGAGATTGAACCATCCGCTCCATGACTTTCCCTGCGCAGCTTGTAAGTGCGATTGGCCGAAAAGAGTCGATGTTGTGAGGGGACTGGCCAGGTTTAAGGATAGGCACAATCATCGCGGACTTCCAGTGCGGCGGGATGGAGCTGGCCTGCCAAGTTTCGTTGAAGAGGCCCAGATGGAGCTGGCGGCCACAGAGCGGGAGATACCGCAATGCTTTGTAGGTGACTGTGTCAGGACCCGGCGACGTGTGCACAGGCGAGAGCCCTATAGCAGATTCGAGCTCGGTAAGCGAAAATGGGGCATCCAATGACGGATCTGCGGATGACTCAAGGGCGACAGGGATGTCAAGGGAAGACGCGAGAGGAGCGGCAGGTGTCGACGTCAGGCGGGCACAGTACTGCTCTGCAACCTCGACTTCAGAGCACCCAGTGGCAAGCGATAGTGA
The DNA here is from genome assembly GCF_037126465.1 of Ornithodoros turicata. Taxonomy (NCBI): domain Eukaryota; kingdom Metazoa; phylum Arthropoda; class Arachnida; order Ixodida; family Argasidae; genus Ornithodoros; species Ornithodoros turicata. The sequence goes on from NC_088201.1 coordinate 140,871,150, forward strand.
GCGGAAAGGATGCCTTTGGAAAACGGGAGAGGCGAGCCCTTTGAGCATCGATCAAATTCGAGACATGGGTGTTCTTGCAGACAGTGATGTCGCGAAGCTTCTCCAACGGTCGCGTGTCAGCTTGCACAGATGCCTATGAATCACTTTCTGTAGCCGCCTCGCTTCACTTTTGTCGACTGGGTGATGTGTGCGGCGGGCGCGTCGCTCGCCGCGGCGGCGGATAGCGCGCAGCCTCTCATACTCCGCGTCGACGGACGTGAACTTGGCGTGTATGCAGTGCACCTGGGTCGCAGCGCGCGCCGCGTTAGCAACCACGTCGCTGAAGTCAGGGACATTTTGGGGGCTCCAGTCTAAAAGAGAAGATTCGAGCATGCATCTGTAGGTCTGCCAATCCGTTCTTTTAGCAGTGTGGAAGTGGGCTTGTACTCGCGAACCTTGCATGCTGATCAGGACAGGAAGATGATCACTTCCAAGGATATCAGCGCCCACCTGCCATCTGAAGCGATGTACAATAGGAGCTGACACAACAGTGAGGTCCAAGCAGGAGGAATGGTACGTTCTCTTCAGGAACGTAGGGGAGCCATCATTGCGGATTAAGAGGTTTCGCTCCTCGAACAAGGCTGCCAGTCGCTCCCCTCGCGTGTCGGAGCGCGCGCTGCCCCAGATGACATTGTGGGCGTTGAAGTCACCACAAAGAAGATATGGAGGCGGGACGTTGTCCAGAACTGAGGCCAGGTCCCCAGTATCGTAAGCGACCGCCGGAGGAAGGTAAAGTGAGACCACAGTAAGGACAAGGTCGGCTATGCGCACGATGCAACATACGTATTCGCCCTCCTAGTCTCGGGGTTTTTACATTATGCATCATCTTCACCAGCTCGCTTGCTCCCTAGCCATTTTTTCATTGACAAATTATGATTTTTTTATCTCTCTAATTTATATAATTGGGTGTTTACGTCGCGAGACAACTGAGATCATGAGCGACGCCACAGCGGTCGGTCTGTGGTTTGCTTTTGCCCACCTGAGGGTTCTTTAACGTGCGATGAAAGCTCATCACACGGGACCCCGTATTTAACGTCCCTCGCGGAAGACGGCGTGTCTAAGCAACTTGTACCCTGCCACCAAGTTGCTGGCGTCCGAACGTGGGGTTCGAACCCGCGATCGAAGGCGAACACGTTACCGACTGAGCCACCGAGGCCGGTATTATCTCTCTAAACGTTCCAGAAACGGAGGGTTTCTAAGCCAAGACGATGTAGTTTCGATGAGACAAGACGTTTCGTACACAGTTGACAGAATTAGATGCAGATCCCGTACCGTGAAGCCACCACCCCAAACGTTCTGCCCTAAGCCCCCCCCCCCCCTGGAAAAAATGTGGTGGGGCTCATGAGCAGCCCACTTCTTTCACGCCAACGACATTAAAGAGTTGCAATGGCAGCGTTGTCTAGATGTGCACGCAGCGACTATCCTGGAAAAAAACTGATGTAGTTTCGTGCTTACCTAATGTTCCATTGTATTTAAAGTAATAGAAGTCTCTGTCAACCTTGAACGACTTTTGTATGCAACTCGGCAAAACTTACTTACGGGGCGGCATCGAAGCTTCTTCAGAAGTCCGTGAGGACGGATATGCGTACCCTAGCGGTGCAAGTGATGAGCTGTATCTCATCTATGTAACACCCGAATCGGAAATTGACCGTCTTCTGCCCAAACCTGCCGTGCCTCGACCGTTTTTGGAACACCCAGGAAACGTCAAAGGCAATGGCGAGAAATTTCCGAAGAGTATTGAATGAATATGTTGCAATCCTTTGGGTGTACTGGAAGGCTGCAAAGCGCGGTTCTTCGCGCGAAGCCTTTGTGAGTTTCAAGAAGAGAGAGCTGATGAGGTTACTATCAACTCCCTGAACTGCGTGGTAGATTAGGGATTATCCAAAGACGCAAATAATTGCCCCCTTGCTGCACGGCAGTGGACAGACCCATTGGTAAGAGGCTGTAAACGTGAGGGAGACCGTGGAATGCTCCTACATCGACGTTTGCGAGTGCGGCATTTACGCGACTTCGCTTGAGCGAGCTAAGGAGAGCGTTGAAGCCCGTGAACGTGCACTTCGAACCCCGTTTCTGATATAACCACCTATGTCACGCTCCATACCCACTGCTTGGATCCTATCATTATTGGTGCATTTCAAAAGCCAAGCTATGATGGATGGTGTGCGTGGTGTGCCTGCGTCGTTGCCACTGCTGTCCTTGATAGAACGCTGAAATCCCATTCCCAGTATATTTTCCTCCAACAACGATAGCCAAGACTGCAAGAAGATTTCATTGCGGAAGATTAAGTTGCCGTATTACCGTTCAAACATCTGTTAACAGCTCAAACTGTGAAAACGGATGCCAAAAACTCCAACAACGTTTCTGGTCTTTCCCATAATATATCGTATTGTTTTAGATATCATCCGCCGGTTTGTAACAATATCCACAGGTGTGCCAGTATAAACGCTTCTTCTTCCTGCTCCTCGACATAACGAAGTGAGTTGCAGGAAGACAAATTTTATTAAATAAAGTGCTTGCAAATGCGAATAATACTGTCACGTATGAAGCTGAGATGACGACTCGATGACCAACTGACGAACGCTTTATTCAGCTACTCGCTGGGATAGCCACCAGAGCGCACTTGAATCTTCGAATGTCCCGGTTTGGGGCTCACAATGATTTTATGGGGTAGAGTGCCTGTAGTTTGGAGGAACGATACCAGCGTCTGTTTCTCACCTAGCGTTGGAATGCTGAACGTTAGTACCGCGTTCGTTCGCCGGCGCTGCGCCCCTTGGCCGAGGTGTTCCTGCCTATAGCCGACAAGGAATGAATGAAAAGGGACCACGCGCTCCTCAAGGTTCCTGCGTGAGTCACAGCATGCAGAACGCATATTACCCATGTTACTTACGTAAGTTCACGAAGCGCTGATTATCCTTGACGTTGATGTCGACTGCGTGTTAACGTTGCTATCAAACGGCAAGTGTGACAATACAGTTATCAAGTCTAACAAGGACATGGACGGTATTCGTGGCATTGATTTCGTTACAACTAGATTCAATTTCAAAAACGCGCTCAACAGCTACTGATACACACCGATCGTAGCATAATCAGCTAGTCTATAAAAGTTGTTTAGACGTACCGCCGTCTGCTGAGGAGGCTAGGTGCTCCGCTAGGGCTAGGTGCAGTTTGCTGAGCAACGCACCTCGAAAGACCATCTGATTAGCAATTGTAATTCAGAGACAGGAGCCCACGATGGTGGTTTTCTTGAGACGTTAAGTTATAGGGCCTATACACTTTACCAACTAGCCACCGACTGTGTCGGCACCAAACAGCGATTTTAACGTGTTGGGTGCGACATCTTTTGTATAGATAAATTTCGAAGTGTAGACGTATTTGTTCTTGTATTCGTGTCTTAGGGTTCATCGCAGAAAGCGTACTTTAGTACCCGCGTGCCTTTCCCACAAAGTGCCGACGTTATGTCTACCTCCGCATTTGCGTCTGACTGGTCTCCTTCAATGGACCATTTCCATATTCGCGTCGCAGGGCATAACACAGGCAGCGACCCACAGTGGAGTTTGCTGCAATTACCCCACAAGGCATGCCCGTGGAGCGTTTCGCCAGGCAAATTCATATCGCAGTTCGCACCTGGAAGATAGCAGGAATGACACAGAGCGACAACAGTTGGCTTCTGCAGTTTCTTTTCTGTTTTTCGTTCTCGCCTTCCTTTTACTTTGTCTGGGGATGACAGGCGCTGGTAAATAAAAGCGTACGATATTGACGTAGAAACAAGAGAGGGACGAAAGAGCCAAATGACACTTCATTAATATTTTATTTAGTATCGCGTGAAGCCCCCCCCCCCCCCCCTCGTTCGCGGAGATCACAGAGGACATGCGGTCTGGCAGCGATTGATAGAGCCGGTCCACGAGGTGTACTACGTCTTCCTTGTGGGACGTCCATTCCATGTTTATCGCCTCCCATAAGACGTCCTTGGAACGAATTAGCACCTGCTTTTTGCTCATTCGGAATTCCATCATGCCCCATATATTTTCAATCACGTTCAGTTCAACTAGTGCTGAGGTGAAGAAGGCTTTGTCTTTTTATACAGTTGCAGTGATGTTGGGGTGAGGGTGACCCCAAGCATCATACAGCCGAAGAAGGCGTGGTCGGATGTTGCTGAATACTCTAGAAAAATGATATCTTCAGCAACATACGACCACGCCTTCTTCGGCTGTATGATGCTTGGGGTTGGACATTGGACATTGGAAATAAACATTGGAGGCATGGGAAAGTCAAGGAAGACGTAGTACTACACCTCGTGGGCCGGCTCTATCAAGCGCTGCCAGACCTCATGTCCGCTGTGACCTCCGCGAACGGGGGCTTCACGCGATACTAAATAAAATATTAATGAAGTGTCATTTGGCTCTTTCTTCTCTCTCTTGTTTCTACGTCAATATCGTACGCTTTTATTTGCCAGCGCCCGTCATCCCCAGACAAAATAAAAGGAAGACGAGAACGAAAAAGAGAAAAGAAACTGCAGAAGCCAACTGTTGTCGCTCTGTGTCATTCCTGTTGTCTTCCAGCTGTGAACTGCTATAGGAATTTTCCTGGTGAAACGCTCCACGGGCATGCCTTTGTGGGGTAATTGCTGCAAATGCCAGGGTGGGTCGCTGCCTGTGTTACGCCCTGCGCCCCCTCAAAATGAATGGACCTCTCCGCTCCCGCAAACTTCCGGCCGCCGGTAAGGTGGCGCGGCGTGGAGAAAAACGCCGCTCACGTGTTCCGTGGACTTTTGGCGCAAGCTGTACATTGTCATTTCTTTCGCTCATAAATCAGGAACGACGTAGCGGAGAAGTTTTTTGTGTGTGTTTGTGTATGTGTATTGCGCCTCTTTAAACGCCATGGCACAAAGTTTCATATACCAGAAACCAGTAATTTACTCATCTTGTTTATCGACAATTACAGAAAGCTGCTCCATGACAACTATGCGCTGGCCACAGACTGCTTCTCAAGAAAGTATAAGACGAATACTAGTCAGTACTACCATGGCCTCCCATACAACATGTTTGATGAAGAGACGTTTTGCGTCGAAGAGAAACGCATGAAGAAACATGACTACATGAGGGGCCGCTGCGAAGTGAGTCACATGACAGATAACATTGCCTCAGACTGTGTCAACGGAGAAAGTTTGCAGTTGTTTCGTTGCCGCTTGGAATGTATAAGTTCTTCCAAATGTACGCTCTAAATGTATGCTCCCTGGCGCAAAATCTGTTTTTCTACCTCAAGGTAACGGTTTGAGCAAGGCGGTATAAAGCAACACGAGGAAACAGCACAAGAACGGGACAGGAAGCAAACGAACGAAGCGCTGTTTATTAGTAACAGAAGTTTAGTTGCAGGAAGAGAAGCCATGAAAACAATTGTGTTTTTAATGTTTTCTTCGCTGTTTCTTTGTGTTACTGGCTTTCTGCTCCAACTGTCCGGTTTTCTGCTACACGTTATCTGACACAGCAACCAGGACGGCTCTGATTTGTCGGCTACGCGTATTGCAATTGAGAATACGCTACGAAACTGTGCCACCATGGCGTCACCCAAATGCTGTGACGTCTCAAGAGATTTAATAAATCTGAGCTTTACGTCACGTGACAACTGAAATCATGTGTGACGCCACACTCTCAGAAAAAAATCGGATAGTAAGAGTAAAAAAACGATGCGTTTTTTTACCCTTATCCTATCTGTTAGCGCTGTACGGATAGATGCCGTGACGGATATTGAAGGTAAAAAATCGAACCGTTTTTTACTCTTATTTTAAGAGTCAGTGGTTGACTGTTATTTCACCCGTCGTAACCATACCCTGATGCTTACGCTTATTTTTCCCCCATATGCCTCATAGTAAAAACGAAGGTCGTTGTGAATATCAAAAAGGCTTCTTGACTGTCGTCTTAAGCGTCTTTGGGGTAAGCAACTGTCGGGAATGCTGAGATGAGGTGGGGGGGGGGGGGGGGTTAATGTTTTACTTCTGTTTACTTCCGTTTTACTTCTCTAGCATAAAACTTCATAAAACATAGCTTGTTGCTGACCCAAAAGACGTGGCAGTTGACAGTCAATTATGCCACAACAGCTAGAAATACTGCACTGCAAAGTCGTATGACACGGAAAAACGCCTTCATCACGTGAATAACTGATACAAAAAGCACGTTCTTTGCCAAAGCAAGCAAAGTACAAGGGTTCTTGCGAAGGTCAAAAGAAATATAAGAAGCACGATAGCATCACTTGAACGGGGTTCACCATCTCACCATAGCCGGTATACGCCGCTATCTTATTTAAACCAGAACATCTGGATACATGGAAGTATTTCCCACAGCGCTAGCAGCATACATCGAAACCGTAATACAACAAAAATTCACCAAATAATTCCACTTGATTCGAGGAAAGATCCCACAAAAATAGATACATGTGTTTGTAAAATACTGCATTATGGCCTGGAAATGATGAGCCATAAGGCGCACGTGACTTAACATCAATTAAAAGAAGGAACAGCACGCTAGCCATAAACCAACAGGTTACAATGCCTGAAATATTTTTGACTAATATGAAATGACATTTGTGCACCTTCACAACACAAAAATATAAAATGTAGACAGCATAACACAGCATAACAAAAATATAAAATGTAGACTAGCTATATGAGCTAGTAATTGAATTAGTTTAAGTTCCTAGTGTAAAAACATTCAGTGAGCGCTATATCACAGGATGAGTCATCGAGGTACATAGAATGAGACATATACAAAAAGAAATCTATAGCAGAGAGATCATAAGCTAATTATTAATAACAACTGAAGTATAGCTCAGTGTATTCAGACGTAGCATTTATCCAGCAACGCATCATTATTCATGAAGTAATCACAACTTACAAGTCATCTGTACAGGTGGGTTGTACTGGCAGTATATGCGTGATGCAGTAGAGTCCTTTCAGCAATGTGTCGCACAGTAGAAATTTCAAGAGCACGACCTAACGCAGCTGAGGCTGCATGCGGGGTATTCTGCAGTGCAGCATGACTACGAAGAGCGTGTCCTGTTCCTGGGGATGCTAGAAATAGAAGTTTAGTTTCAAAAGCACAAAGTAATGTGCTTGCTGGTATTGTCAAATGGCTACGCATGTCTGTTCAACAGTAGATTCCAAAGATATGATACTGCTTCAAGTATTTGAATGAGAAAGCTAATCTCGAAAATATGCCAGCGCCGTAATAAATGATAACGATAAGTTGTTCCCCACCAGACCTCGGTGATCTCCACAGAGACCTCCTACATGAAGTAGTCACAAAGATAACATGGACTGCTAAACATACCTGCATAGACAGGTACACTGGGTGGCCCGAGGCCGCTCCTATGGTGGACGCCACCGCCGAAACTGTATGATCCACATTTCTGCATACCTGGGTCGCGCGTTTTGGGACCCCAGCCGAACTCATAACTGACAGAGGAGCACAATTTGAATCCTCCCTATTTCGCTGCATGCTCAAGATGTTGGGAACAACCAGGTATCGCACAACCGCCTATCATCACGCCGCCAACGGGCTCGTCGAGAGATTCCATCGTCATCTGAAATCCGCCATCATGGCATATGAGCATCGCACCCACTGGCATAATCACATCCCCTTCATACTCCTCGGTAATCGCTATGCCGTCAAGGCGGACTCACACTGCTCCCCCGCGGACATGGTCCACGGATCGAGCCTCCAAATTTCGGGGCAGCTGCTTCTTCCTCCCCGAGAACGCTTGCACCCTGGACTTCCTCGCCCTGGACTTCCTCGCCCGACTCCAGTCCACCCTCTCCCAAGTACGGCCTCTCCCGGTACGAAAATCCATCGGACGCCCATTCTATGTACCCCGAGACCTCGCCTCCGCCACCCACGTTTTTCTACGTTCGCCCCCCGTACACCGATTCTTGGAAGCCCCCTACCCCTGCCCCTGCCGCGTTATCGCCCACGGTGATAAGACTTTCCGTATCCTCGTCAACGGTAAAGAGCAAACAGTCGGGGTCGACAGGCTCAAGCCCGCCTAACTCCAAGACGATCCACCACCAGACGCAACTACTACCGCTTCCAGATACAACCCCGCAGGGCCTCAGCCACCCCCTTTGACCCGTCATGTGACCTGGGCTAGACCCCTCCGGTCTTCTGGGAGGGGGGCAACTGTAGCACCACTCATTGCATGCCGGTAGCCTTCGACGACGACGAATCGGCCCGTCTGTTTCTCGTGCACAGCTTGCATGCATATCGGCAGTTGAGTTCTGTTCCGCGCAGATTAAACCGGCCTAACCTGGCTCCTGGTCTTTGAGTCTCATTCTCGGTAGGGCTTCTGTAACTACAAACATACCATACTGTAATCTTTCTCGTCCTTTAAATAACATTCAACTAAATATTGTTAGATAAATCATCTCGTAAATCATTTCATCATGTCATTCATGCGCCCTGTGGTATTGTCAAACGGGTGCACGTGTCTGTGCAGCAGTATATACCCCGGAACTGATACTGTTTCTAGTGTTTAAATGGGAAAGCTAATTTCGATGGTAACGCGGAAATAAGCTATGCCGATAAGGTGCTCTTCGTCAGACCTGAGTCCATCTCCGCAGAGGCCGCTTATATGTAATAGTCATAAACGTAACACGGACTTCAAAAACCACTTACTGTACTGGAAACACTCTGGTCCTTTAACATAACATTTGACTTACTATTGTTAAACGCATAAATCATTTTAGCTCTCTAAGAAGTGGCGTTCCACACGTATTTTGCAGCAGCACCATCACCACCTACACCACGTCATCGAAAATCGTGACCGCTTTTTACAAATCCGAAAATACGTTTGCTTCCTGTCAACTCATTGTGCTGCGCTATAATGAGCAATAATCATCCGAACTGCTATCACAAGAACGGGATGAGGAATCCTTAACACAGATGCTTCATCGGCGAGAAACGCACATCCAAGAAGAACGCTAGCGAAAAGAGTCTCACTTATAACGAAATGATCTGCTCGAAGAAGACCATCACACATAAGGTACCAGCACGGTGGGCAATGGGCATACGCATGTGAATTTGAAGCGCGGATATATCTTGGAGAATCACAACTATTTAAGCAGCGTCCATGTGCTTGCCCCACTACGTCGTGCGACGTTGTCTCGTTCGATGCCATTTCTTACTGCCATACGTTTGACACAAATGAAATACGAAATTTAACAAAACTAAAGACACCCGGCCCAAAATGTGTCAACTTACACTGCTAGCGGTGCATGATGTACGACAATGAGACGCCAGAATCCAGAGCGACCCTTAACCTAGCGAAAGAAAAGGCGCTTTGCACACGGAACTATGCACGTGTTCACAGAAGGCAGGGCCCGTATAACAACTGAAAAACAATACGCGTCAATATAGGCGCAAAGGGCTAATACTCTGACGCAGAGTCTCAGTTTATCCGTCAAGACGAAATCTTATGCGTCAGAATATAAGCGTAAATCATGTTCCCCGTGCCATTTACGCATAAAACTCCGGCCTTTACGCTTACAGCTGGCGCGTTGACGATTACTAGGAGTAAAATACATCTTGACGGATACTACGTCAGCCATATTGTCGAAATTTACGCTCAGTAAGGGTATGATTGGACGTAACCGTAAATCTATCTGTTTCTTCCGCGAGAGTGCACAGTAGTAGGCAGAGTTCGAGGTAACTCGTTACTGTAACTAAGTTCCGTTTTCTTAAGTAACTTGTAACTTAACTCGGTAGTTTTGCGCAGTGGTAACTTTCAGAGGAACTCGTTTATTTTTTAGATAGCTATGCCAAAGTAACTTAAGCTAATTTCCAAGTTATTTTAAGTCGGTTTTTCACTCACGTCCACTTATTTCCTTGCTTCCCTTCATGGTATTTTATGGCGCAGAACGTGATATTCAATTAATGACAGTAATCTATTCAGGAAGTCAGAACCGCTGCCATTGAAATGAAGCTGAATCATTGTGCGCCCACAGGGAGTAAGATGCAAAGCGTTCGAATTGTTGGACATAAACGAAAACTATCTGTTCACCGCAGAGCGCTAAGAAAGAGGTCCGAACGGAATGCCAACCCGAACACAAGTGAAGTTTATTCGTCCCCAAAAATAACCTGCACGCGATACCATACAGCGCGTGCTCACGCTGCCATAGCGCATATGCCTGGGTAGGGCGGCAAATACAAACGGACTAAAATGCCGAAAGGTGAACACTACATCCTCCCTTCTCAGGGGCTATTTCCAAAACAAGTTTGTCTGGAGGTCTCACACGACGGCCTGACCTCGTCACTTGTACGGGAACGCCTGGCGTTGACTTGCTGGTACCGCTCAAAGCCGTGAAGGACCGGTCACCTCGTCGTGACGATTCCGGATCTTGTGGCCCCACAGAGTCTGTTGGTTCACTCGCTTGGCGCGACGCATCATCTGCCGTCGTAGCTTCGTCTCCACAGCTCGATACGACACCTTCGTCAGCTAGGACACTCTGCTCCCCATCGCCGCTGACTTACGACGTCCCGAACGGAACCAGGTGCCGACGATTACGCTGGGTCACTCCAGTTGGGTCATTCCAGGCCAAATCACCCAAAGGTCGTGCTCGGCCCCCCTCAGTTTTGCTTCCAAAAATTATCATGGACTCCTTATTGCAAATAAAGATATTTTCCCGAGTTTTACTGACCAATGTTGAACCGTTGTCGATTTAGGCGGGGTCAAAGTTCGTCAGAATCGCGAAAACCATGCTACGGATAAAGTTACCTACTGAGGAGGGTTTTGAGTCTAGGTGGACTTTAGTGACATAGAATGAAAGAGCGTGACCCTAACATTGTGCCAATACCAAGTTCTTCCCCCGCGTTTGATTTTCGGCCAGCGAAACAGGGCTGCTTTTTGGCGCTATTTCTTACAACTTTGCGCCTTGCTAAGGGCATTTTTCGCACAGGCTGGAAGGGACGAATAAATTCAGCGTATTCTGGACCTTCCATACTTCAAAGTCTCATGTTTTGAAGGCCGACCACACAATACTTTTTGCCCCATTTAATCCCAAATGCCGTACTTTTGGTAAAGTTGGCCATATTCAACGCCGTTTTTGAAAATGAAGCGGTAGGCCGAGAACAATCCAAATAAATGGAAATGACAGATCAATATCTATACTAAAGCATATAGCAAAATTGAGAAGGTACTTTTTGATAAGGGCGAGAAAATATTTTTTTTATATCCCACCCACTCTACACATAGTTACGCTGAACGGCGCACGGGTGGGTCGTGAGGCTTGGTTCGGATAACGTTTTTCCGTGTGGTGAAGTTTTCCTATCCGTTATGGAGGACCAGAACAGACATTATATTCAGCTAAGTCACATCTATGCTACTACCGTGTACTAGCACGAGACGTTCATGTGGTGCTTGCTAATCTATCCACACTGAATAGCTGGCTGATGATGATCACCCAAGCAGGCTCGAATGATAAAAACAGTTTATTTACAATTCGGAGAGTCTACATATTTTATTTTCGCGATTGTAACAGTTTGATGTAAGAGCAAAAAGATACCCACATAAATGAATGCACAACGGTTTCATTATTATTTCATATTTTCTTTTGAAACGTTAAAAAGCAAAGGCGACCATTGGTAGGGTATCTCATTACAAGTGACCACTACAGTTTCCTATGTGCGGCGAAAAGATGGGTCTTGAACGCTGCTCCGACTGGAGTTCCCGTGCGTGCACGCACTTTCATACCGCAGTCCTTCATTTTGCATGCGCGCATTTGCTGACGTTCCTACTTCGGTCATTGTTCAACACAACGACTTCAGCAAGAAAAGCGATAAATTTATCGCTTTTCAGCAAGAAACTTGGAGCAATAACAACCTTCCTGGTTACCCGGCATGCATCACATGTGAGAAAGACGATCATAAACTAATCAGCTGAGCCGCCGATGAGCTCTCGTAAGCCGATTTCAAGGCCATGTGTTAAAGGTTACGTGGATGTACGAGGTTTTTGGACGCTACAATGCAGCAAAAGCCGTCCGCTCGCAACGTGACCTGCGTTGATATTAATCACAAGAAACGCACATTTGAAGGGTTAGTATGGTTTGCTCATTATGTTCCTTGTGAGTGTTAAAGCATCGCTGTCGTTTCTCACGACTACCACTTCAAAACGCCCCGAATGAAAGACTGTGAGAAACACCTACTAACAATACTTACCAATGCCCTGATACCAATACAAACTACACAGTTTATTAACAAAAGGGCTGGCAAAAAAGAGGACATGCTCATATTCGCCCGCAGGACACGGCTTGTGAAACCTGCACACGCGATCTGTTCGCGCGCCTCACAGGGAACCGTCTCGTGCGGCACTCGCGTAACCATGTCGGACATAAAAAAAATATTTTCTCGCCCTTATCAAAAACTACCTTCTCAATTTTTTATATGCTTTAGTATAGATATTGATTTGTCATCTCCATCTATTTGGATTGTTCTCGGCCGGCCGCTTCATTTTCAAAGATGCCGTTGAAAACGGCCAACTTTACCAAAACTACGGCATTTGGGATTAAATTGGGCAAAAAGTATTGTGTGGTCGGCCTTCAAAACATCTGATTTTGAAGTATGGAAGGTCCAAAGGTCCAGAACACTCTGAATTTATTTGTCCCTTCCAGCTTGTGCGAAAAGTGCCCTTAGCAAGGCGCACAGTTGTAAGAAATAGCGCCAAAAAAAACAGCCCTGTTTCGCCTGCCGAAAATGAAACACGAGGGAAGAACTTAATATTAGCAGGATGTTAGGGTCATGCTCTCTCATTCTATGTCACTAAAGTCCACCTAGACTCAAAACCCTGCTCAGGAGGTAACTTTTTTTCGTAGCATGGCTTTAGCGATTCTGACGAACATTGACCCCGCCTAAGTCGACAACGGTCCAACATTGTCCAGTAAAACTGGGGAAAATATCTTTATTTGCAATAAGGAGTCAATGAACATTTTTTTAAGCAAAACTGAGGGGGGTCGAGCACGACCTTTGGGTGATTTGGCCTGGAGTGACCCAGCTGGAGTCTCCACGTTTTGCAGCGCTAAGACGGTGGCTTTGCATGGGACGAATGCAAAGCACCTCTTTTCCCTGAGTTGTTGCATTCGTTAATTTGCGGGCGTATGAGGCTTACTTGTTTGTGTCGTCCCTAAGTGTGGTCTGTCTCGGCCAAATCTCGTTGTTTACGACGTTTGCATGGGACATGCTGCACCCATACTTCTTGACCCACGGATAATGGACGAAGATTGCAAGCGGCGTGTCGCCTATCGAAATTACCTCGTTGTTTGAACCGGAGAAGGACATCCTTGGCTTTGAAATCTTTCGCTAAAGGCCATTTAGGCTGCAGTGCTTCATGAATTTTCGGAAGCTTCGTCTGCAACCGTCTTCCCATGAGCAGTTGGGACGGACTGAAACCAGGTTGTCCCGATGTGTCGCTGTAGACCAGTAGCGCGATGTACGGGTCCTTGGAGAAGAGATCCTTCATCGTACGGACCATACGCTCTACCTCTTCATTGGCTTGGGGGAACAGAGGACTGCTGGCTTTGTGCTGAAAGCCGTAACGTCACGAGACCTCTGCGAACATAGCGGACGAAAACTGAGGCCCATTATCGCTCATGAAGACGTCCGGAATTCCAAATCTGGCAAATGTGCTTTTGATGGCGTTGATCACCGCGCCGGCCATTGTCGACGAGAAACTGATGACTTCGGGGAAACGAGAGTAGTAGTCAACTACCAAGATGTAGTGTTTTCCTCGAAGCTCGAATAAGTCGGCAGCGACTCGTTGCCAGGGACGGCTAGGCGTAGGCGTGCTGAGGAGGGGTTCGGCCCGTTGGATTCTCGTGCCGGCACATGTTTCGCAAGATGAGACTAGTTGCTCGATCTGAGCGTTCAATGACGGCCACCAAACTGCCTCTCTTGCCCTGGCCTTGCACCGTCCGATTCCCTGGTGTCCTTCGTGAAGGAGTTGTAGCATTTCTCTGCGCAAGGTTGAAGGTACGATGATCTGCCAGTCCCTCAGGAGAAACCCGTCACAGACAGAGATGCTGTTACTCTCCTTTTAGAATTACTTCAAGTGTAGTGGGACGCTGGCGGCTTTCTCCGGCCAACCACGCTCGACATATCGCCGTAGAGTAACAGAAACTCCATCCTCTGCTTGATGCTGACGAAGCTTCTCGAGATGCGGAGACATCAGTTCACTTGACGACAAGAGCTCGCCGACGAAAAGTTCCGTCGAGTGGGCCTCTCGCATGGCCTTCTCCGACTCGTTTAGTGGAGCTCTTGAGAGAGTGTCTGCCGTTGCTAAAAGTTTGCCGGGGACGTAAAGTACGCTGAACTGGTAGCGCATCAGCCTGTTGCGGAACCGCTGAAAACGAGGAGGAATCCTGTCAAGTTCCGCTGATCCAAAGAGTCTGACAAGCGCACGGTAATCAGTTTCGACTTGAAAGTGTATGCCTCTGAGGAACTGGTCGAACCGCTCTACAGCCCACGTCGCGGCCAAGGCTTCCTTTTTCGTCTGGCTGTAGCGAGCTTCTGCCGTAAGAAATCTTGACACATAGGCCACCGCCCTGCGGTCGCCCGAAGGCTCGTCCTGGAGCAGTACAGCTCCCAATCCAAACGAGCTCGCGTCAGCAGAGACGACTGTTGGATACGACGAGTCATAGTTCGCCATGCAGACGTCCGAAGCTCAGAAGCATCCTGTTGGCTTTGTTCCCAGATCCACGAGGAGTTTTTTTGAAGAAGTGCCCTTATGGGCGCCGTGATGTCCGAGAGGTGAGGAATGAAGCGGCCTACATGGTTTGCCGTGCCGAGTAGTCTCCTCACGCCACTCACGTCGGTACGCACCGGCAGCTCACGTAGGGCTGCACTGACACTCGGGCTGGCACTCGGTTCTAGGGCTGCCTTGTGCACTAACAACAACACCGAGAAACTTGACTTTCGGTGCGGAAAAAAGGCACTTTTTCTTGTTAATCTTGATTCCGGCATCCTCCAGGCGTTTCAAGACTTGCCGAAGACGGCGGTCGTGTTCCTCTTGTGAGGTGCCGTATACAAGAATATCGTCAATCATGCTGACTACGCCATCCTGTCCCTCGAGGACACGGCTCATCTCTCTTTCGAAAAACTCTGGTGCCGAACAGATGCCGAAGGGCAGCCTTCTAAAGCAGAACCTTCCTATTGGATTTATGAAGGTCGTGAGCTCCTGGCTTTCTTCTGAGAGTTTAACCTGATGAAAGCCCGCAGTGGCATCAAGCCTGGAGAAGACTCTAGCTTGTCCAATCCGACCCAGAATCTTTTCGACTGAAGGTAGGATGTGGCGTTTCCTCTTGACGACTTGATTTAGGCGGGTAAGGTCGACACATATGCGATGACCTCCGCCAGCCTTAGGGACGACCACCATGCCCCCACACCAGTCGGTAGGAGTATCCACCTTGTGGATGACGCCCTCTGACTCCAACCTGGTCAGTTCTTCTCGGACAACGTCATACAGCGGAATGGGAACTCTCCTAGGAACGCTCAGCGAGGAGGGTTTTGCTCCGGACAGAAGGCCGATGACGTATTCATTCTTCATCAGTCCCAGGCCCTCGAAAAGCCTGTGATTTGATTCCGCCAGAGTGTCCACAAACTTCACTACGCCTAGTGCTATATAGCTGGAAACCAAAGAAGAGGTGGGTGCTGCGACGAAATGACGTACACTATCAGGACGGTACTCTTCGACTTCGAGGTCAGCGTGGCTCGGAATGTGCCAAGAACCTGCAGCGAAACGTTTCCTGGGCCTGTAACTTCTGCCTTCGGCTTCTGGAGATTCTTCGGAATTCCTGGGAAGGTACCCGTTACCACGGTGACCTCAGCCCCAGCATCAATTTTGAAGTCCACGTCGTAGCCATTAACGTTGACGCATGCGAACTTCGCTCGTACTCCGGAACCGATTGCATGGAGTTCAATGGAGCTGACGGCTTTTATCTCGCACACTTTCTCAAAGTGTCCAGTCCTTTTGCAGAAGTTGCACTTTGCCTTCCTCACCGGGCACTCCGAACGGAGATGAGCTGATCTCCCACAGTATCTGTAACGTCCTCTAGCTTCTTCCGAACAAGTTAGCTGCTTCCCCTTTGCAAACAACAAAAACGACTTTATTTTTGGCTTTGGAGAGTGGGGAGGTTCATCGCAACACGCGATACTCTACCCCATTGCTGGTGGGAATGTGGAGAATAAAATAACGAGCCCCTTCACAATAACGATCAAAGTCCGATGGTGTTCAGAAAACAGAGCTTTGAGCGCAGAGCGTTGCTGGGCTGTATTAGGCCAGGGACCAAGCAATTTCGATAGGGAGGAGGGGCGAGAGTCCAGCTGACGAAGAGACTCGGAGAGTGTGGTTCGGGAAGGTTGGTAGTGGGAGCAATGAAGAAGAATATGCTCCAGATCCTCAAGAACACCACAGTGGCAGCAGGTGGGAGAGTCAACTTGTCAAGCCCCTTGGCAAAAGAGCGCATGTGACCGCGTGTCCTTGCGTGCTTGTTCGCTTTGGCTTCAGTGACGAGCTGGACGAGAGTGTGGCCCTTTTGGAGAAGCCCTCACGCACCTTAGCAGCGTCTTCGTGGATACGGGCCTCAAGCCTAGCTTCCTCGAGAGTGAGCTACTGCGAACGGCGCAGCCTGTCTACGAGACCGGGATCCTGAAGTCCGACGACGAACCTGTCTCCCATCAGACGTTCCTCGACATCGGCAAAGGTGTAGTTGCACTTCTTAACAAGGTTACGCAGTGCTGTGTAGAAGTCGTCTACCGACTCGCCTTCTTCCTGCACACGTTGATGGAATCGGCTCTCATAAACCTCGTTGACGGGGTGAATGAGTGCCCGGTGAGCTTCTCTTTGACCACTTCCAGTGAGTTCCAGTCTTCGGCAGACAAGCATAGAGTCTCGAGGACCCGTCGAGCTTCCTGCGAGCCCGTGGCATAGAGCAACGTCCGGACCTGGACATCACTGGGTGCCTGGTAAATGCCTGAAGCGTAACGATAATCATCAAACTGGTAAAGCCACTCCATCCAAGAGCCCGGGTTGGCGAAGTCAAACTTCGGAGGTAGCTGGAGACCAGATCCCGCAAACATCAGGACAGACTTGACATCTTCAGTAGACATGGCGGACCTCATGGAACGATCCCACTTCTGACACCATGTTCAGCGCAGAGCGCTAAGAAAGAGGTCCGAAAGGAATGCCAACCCGAACACAAGTGAAGTTTATTCGTCCCCAAAAATAACCTGCACGCGATACCATACATCGCGTGCTCACGCTGCCATAGCGTATATGCCTGGGTAAGTCTGCAAATACAAACGGTCTAAAATGCCGACTGGCGAACACTACACTATCTAAGCGTGTTGCACTCCCCCGCAGGCAACTCACGGTCTAACTCAACCGCTCACGCACGCTGCACCTGTGTAGTGCTATTTTGTGTCCGAAGTAACTTTTTAAGTAACTCCGTAACTGAGAGTCACATTTCAGGCTGAAGAACTTCGTTATTAACCGAGTTACATTTTTCCGGGCCGGGTTCGAACCCCGGTTCGGGAACATTACAGGCCGGGTTCGAACCCGCGATCTCGTGATCAGCAGGCGATCATGCGGCTGACTGAATTAACAAGGACGGCGGGCTCACAAAAGCCCATGCCGAGTGCTCATTAGTGCTCCTTAGTGCTGCTTAGGTTCACAGCTATGTCTGAGCAGCTCAACTAACTTCTATTGTGCAGCGCAGAGGACACGCCAGCGTCTCACAGACTTCGTAGCTAAGAACGTAAAGCCGCCGGAAGCTCCTAGGTCTCTGCCGGTAGAACCAACCTTAGTCAGCCCTCCGAACCCTCTGGAAAGGACGAGATCAGGTTTCCCCTCAAGTTCGTTGAGCCTTTTTTTTTTCTCTGGTAGACGAGAAGTTTTCTACGTCTGCAGCAGCATATACTGATGGTTCATCCAGAAACAGCAAGTCCGCCTCGGCTTTCGTCATACCATCCGAAGGTGTAGTGTAAGGACCACGTCTTTGGCATCCAACGTCATCAACAGCTAGGGAACTATATGTCGTCCTTTTCTCTCTGCAGCACATCGTTGATTTTACCACGTGGGAAGGGGCAGTCTTCACTGACACAAAATCTGCACTGCAGGCCATTGAAAATTCAGGCATACGAGGCTAATCCGCACCCCTAGTCACGGATGTGTTAATGACTCACCACCCTGTATACGAAGCAGGCCACAGGCCGGTTCCCCAGTGGGTTCCAGCCCATTCTGGTGTCGTGGGGAACGAGCAGCCGCAGAAGCAGCTTTCCCGTATTGGAAGCGGACCAGTATTGCACTAAAATTAGACAGTCGTTCCACTCTGCGACACCTCGTGGCATCCCTGGCTTCCCGTCACTGAACAACCGACGTTCTGCCTCCATCAACGCTGAGCAGAGTTCATCGAACGCTCGCTTTCCGCATGCCATGAAACATCTCAAGTTTCGGCATTAATTCATCGAATTCGACTCGATGTGGCATTTACAGCTTATTGATGTTAGTGCTTTAGACAGATGATGATGATTGAGATTGATGATTGATGATGATGATGATGATAGAAGTTAACTCTCCCAGATGCAGTGCTCTAGAGGAACTGGGGCAGATTTTGCTTTATTACCCACGCCCGAACCGTACTGCCTGCGCCTCTAGGTCTCTAGGCGGAACTGTCGCCCCTTCTCTCTATCAAAATTGCTTGGTCTCTGGCCGAATCCAGCCTACCAACGCTCTATGCTCAAAACTCTTTTGACCTTCTGGGACACAGTCAGACTCCAATTCTTATTGTGAAAGGACTCATCATTTAATTCCCCACATCACAACCATCAATGCGGTAGGGCATCGCCTCTGGCGATGAAACTTTCCATTAAAATAAAGTTGCATTTGTTGTCGTTAGGTTCGCAACTAGGATTGAATTTAATTAATTCGTAAATTCAAACTCGAGGGGGCAGGGATATTTGTTGTAATAAAGTGGAGTTCGAATAAACGGGAAACGCTTTCCTGGAAGGGGGCTTGGCTGCAGGGAACGCTGCATGCGCGTTGCGACGCACTTCGAGTGATGTTATACGTTCGCAATACCGATTTCACCTTAAGATGCATTTAAATGATATTGGCGTAATTCAAATCCTTACTGCTGCAAAACTCCGCCACTACCGTCGTCACGTTCCCGATGCTTCAGCGATGTTACGGCGGAGAGAAGCGCCAGAGTGTCGCGGCCGTTACGACTTTGAGGGAAATTCAGTACTTATCTGTTCACAAAAATTCACTTACAGAAATTATGAAGCAAGTTAGGGTTGAAAGCGGTCGCCAATTTGCTGGTGCAACCGATTCCTGGAGCGATGCTAACAGTCCCTGTTACTCTTTCGGAGAGTATTTAATAACTTATATCAGATATATTTTTTTAATTTCGTATATCAGTGTTTGACGGCACAAGGCTAGGCGCACGTGATTTCTTATGTGAGCACACCTAGAGACCCACGCCCGTCAACAAATACCGCCTTATTGTTGTCTTGTGAGTGGACTGGCATTGTCACGTGGCTTCTCCATCTTTACCCTTTACCCTGTACTGAGACGCACTGTCACAGCGGATTGCACTCTAAGAACAGAATTTCCGTTGCTCAGACACAACGTCAACCATACACCGAATAATAGTCTAAGATCAGACTTGAATTGAGCAGTGAGCGAGGCGCACGCATTTCTGTGAAGTTAACGTAAAATGTCAAGAAAGGTGTACGACTCTATTTTCACGTATGATACAACCATGTCACCTCTAAACCAACCATGTCATCATAACAGCGCATCAGCAAAGACAACTATGTGATTCTACATGCGGGATCACTGTTTGTTCGCTGACGTTTCGCTAATAGGTGGGCCTGTGTTGTGCATACAACTAACATTGTGGAGAAAATGGCGGAAACGAGTGCCTAATTGTGAAACATATGAATCCTTACAGCGCTACGACATCAAGAATCGTTTGAAAGAGTCGTACGAAAAATCAATCACAGAGTGGGGCTGGGGTGTACTCGACCCTGTGAACAGCTGCTTCTTCGACTGCTGCGATCTAAACTACATTTCATTCACCGTTTTCTACATGGTTGCAAGGTATGCTGCGTTTGATGGCAAACCTTGTGGCCCTAACAAGGTGAGTAACGATGAGTTTCATGGAACAAAATCTCATTGGGCACAAGTCTGCCTGAAAAAGATTGAAATTTGCAAAAACTGCCGAAAGTTCTTAAATGTTACATTTTTCAAATGCACGAAACTAATTTGTAAGAAACAAGCCTACTGAACACTTTAGCAAGAGCTTCACCTTGCATCGGCAAATGTTGTGAAACATTGTTAAGTCAGAAGTGACACTGTGGAAGTCACCGCAAAATATTTGACCTTGGATTGGATATGAAGCCACTAACGAAATGAAGCAGCTTTTTGCAATTGTTGGCGGTGTAAATTTGACGGGTTGGAAACCCGTCGAGGACGCCAACAACTTTGTGGCAGACACCCCACATAACCACGAAGGAACCACGAATGTCCATGCATCAGACGAACGTCTTCGCCGTGCTTGGACCAGCTGTGGACATCCCTGTTGAATTCCGCTCCGCGCTATCTCAAAAGTACGGCAAGGGTCTGCCGGGAACGTATAGGGGATGGACCCTCTTGGCGCTACCACAAAAGTACGGCAAAGCTATCCCCTGAACATACAGGGGACGGACGGCACGCGGCATCCAGCCACTCAGTACGTGACGGTCGCAGAACGCTTTGAATGCATGTGATATTCGAAGTGTGCGCATGCACGCTAGGCGAAGCTGCTCGTCGCAGTGGAGACGTTAAGACAATCCGCGTGGTTTGGTTGGACAATCCGCGTGGTTTTCAAGATCCCCTGATTATAAACTTGCTGTTATACGTGATAAAAGGAATAGCAGCAGTTCTTTTGTGCGCTTCCTTGTCCTTGTTCCTGGCTGCTATTTATTTTCCCATTATGTCTAAAGGACCCCACGTAGTCGAAATAATCCACAGTCCTGCCGTTCCGCACGTGGAGCATGTCGCCACACAAATAGGCTGACACACCTTACGTGTAAATCTGTTCGTAAACGTTTACACGTAAACCTTACGTGTAAATTCATAGTTTGACGTATTTTTAAACGCACACAACAAAATGTGTAAGACTATGCGGCATCAGCAGTTGTAACTGACTCAGAATGTTTTTCACACCGCAGTGTTGACTGAAACGGCTGACATGTTTGTTCTTGTGTAACGCCAACTGCAAAGTAATATGCCCCAACTGTTATGAACAGTAGTGTGTTCCGCTTTTCCTATGCATTGGAACCCAGGAACGTCTCCTCATCATCACCTGTAGGTAACGCAATGTGAAGAACTGCGGAAAATTTCATAGCATTAAAAAATGAATTGTAAATGAAATGTATGAAATGTAATGAAATGAAAATGTAAGTCTAATTTGCGCCGTCATTTAACAATTCAACTTTCCACCACCAACGTATTGCAAGGTACAAATCGCGTAAAATCCGATCTCATGCATTTGTGATGGGTCAATGCATGACGAAAGTTTTCACCTTCTTGTCTCTTTCGTTTCAGTCTGAATCAGGTCGCGGTTTGGGCACTGAGTCAGACAGCAGAATTTAAGTTGAGTTGACTTCACTAACATTCGAATGAGCGCCTTTGGTAGGCAGGATTGCTTTACATTTGTTGTTCCCGCATTCGCAACAAGTTGAAGCTATGTATACTTCAGAAGCATCATCACCATCGTCACTGCCACTGATCAATAATCTAATAATCACCTTCAGCGTAGCGTCGTCCAACCACAAAAGCGATGGGCGCGAGAGAGGCCACGGGAGTTGATCGGCCAGCGTCGACGCATAACCCTATATGAAATCTTTAATCCGGTTGATTACCAACCTAAAGCCTTAAAAGGACTGTCGCGTCTGGAACCGCGGTTACGAATCCAATACCAATTTGTTCGGCACACTACCACGTGCTATTAGCCAAATGTTTTCCTTCCAAAACTGCCCGGGTGATGAGAAATCGAATTTAAAGGATCGAGTTTCGTTTTAATCCTTGAAAGCGCCAGCGTCAACAACATCTTGGGACGAAAGGTCGAATCTGGCTAATCCGCGGTGAAGGACGCTGTCGTGTGCCGCCAAGTCTTTGGCTGCTTTGTTTTTTCCTGCACGTCTCCCGCGTTCACATGTGAGGTTCACTTTCTAGTGACACGGATACTTTTTGTGAATCGGGAGAATCTCTGTGCTTGCATCGTTCGCGTGAGATGGCGTCCGGAAACCGATGCAGCGTTCCCGGCTGCAGGAAAACTTCCTTCGAGAACCTCGACGTTGATTGCTCACGCCTAAGGGTAGCCAGCCGAAGCGAAAGTGGGAAGCAGATGTATCACTAGCAGGTATCCAGATGAAGGAAGGCGTATTCATGCAGTCCGCGTATACTTCTTGCATTTCACCGATGATGCGCACCTGGATGAGAACGTCATGCAAGTGCAGCTTGGATTGACACAGAAAAGGAAAGAACTGAAACTTGGCGCTGTTCCGACAGTGTTCCACGAACGAAGGGAGCCAGCAACTTCGACAGTAAGTCACAATGTCTACGTAGTTTCCCAGTCAGATCTGTCACTCTTGCGCATGGGCACTACTTAAGAGCAAACAACGAAATCGGTTCAATATATCTTATCCCCTAACCTCTCATTAATAAATAGATAAATCAAATAGAATAAATAACTAAAAGAACGTGATGTCATTCATATGAAAGTGATTGGCTTTTCGCGTTATCGGACGCGTTACCATGAAACTTTCCCTATTACTCAACCTGTGACTTTCGTCTCCTTTTGTGGAAAGTGGTAGTTGTGAATTGTTTTCATCTCTATTACAAGCACGCGCAGGCTCGTCAGCTCGACAGAGTCAAGCTCAAGCTTGAAGCTTCAGTAGCTTACTACTGAAATACATGTACTGTGTTTACAATTTTTGGACACAGAACAATTCATAAACTAAGAACTCAGATCACTAAAAGGAACAACTGACGCTGTCTCGTGTTAGAAACAGGCACTGTATACAAGCAGTACCGTTTGTTCATAACATAAGCGCCATTAAACCACTTCCCAGTTTCCCTTTATCTCGCCGTTTGTGTACTGTTTGTGTGCTGTAGTGAGGCAGTTTTTGCGGTTGTCGTGGCCAACTTCCGGTGCACTTTTCACGTTCTGTATTATAGAAGGACCAGGTGCAGCTGATCCAAGTCCCATCTACTCATGAAACGGTATCAAAGAAGATACGTGTGTGCACGACAATTTTGCTGAGAGACCCGGCTTGTATACTAAGGCCGGTAGGATGCCTCTGACAAATTAGGATCTTTAAAAACAGTGCTTTCTTCATCCAGGTTCAAGAAGTGAAGAGAATGGGGAATGACTTAATGGCTTCCACTGACATCTCACAACTTTATGCCAGGACAAAATAACTTGAAGTAAGAAAAAGGAAAACAAAGAAAAAAAACGGCCCTTTTCAGGGTCACCCAAATGCTTGTGCAGAGGCTGACATCAACAACAACAACTTTATTGTGAGATGATGAATGATGCTGACGCAGCGTTGAGATTAAGCCCTTGTTTCCTTTTTTGCAATGCTATGCATTACTGCCGGTTAAACGTAACCTGATGCACAAACCTCCAGACGTTAAGGGGTCTGCCAGAGATTTGTCAATTCACCAGAAAATCTGCATGTTCTACGAGGCACCGTCACATAGGCATTGGCGAAATTTGCTCTTCTGCGAGCTTTGATAGGATAAGCCGTAAATAGTATACCGGCCTGTTACTGTAAGGGGGAGGTGCAGTGTTCGAGCAGTGGGGACTGAGGCATGGGGGTCGTTTCAGGATGTACTAACCCTTCCAAAATTTGGTTGTGGTACACATGGTTGTGCCCAGAGATCTATCTAGATCCCCCCAACACCCTCAATTTTTTTTCCTGTGTACCGCCTTTATAATGTAACTGCATCCCCAATTATTTTGCAACACCCCCAAGCTTGCGGTTCTGGATAAACTACTGATTGTGCGTTTGGGAAAGGTAAATGAAGGTTGAACTTGTCTACCCCATGTTAATTACCCGAGGTTCATGCAAACGTTCAGAAATGTAAGGAACACACAATTCTAGATTTTCATTGCCGTACAAGTTCCATTGCAGTTGAAGCCCTTACGAAGGTGAAGTGTCTGTGCATAGCAAATAATTAATATCTGTGCGCATGAAGAGCTTGGTGTGGACCTATGCAGTTGCTCTTGAATGGACAACACTCAGTCAACACAGACAAGATTTATTCACATTTGCGTGACTTATTGGCTGCCATTATAATCATTACTATAATACATAGACAAGAGGTAATGCTCTGCCAAGAGTCTCTGAAGTTACTGCCTTGCAAACTGTTTTCGAAACAGTGGGGCTAAAAAATTACATCAATGACAGGTATCAAAATTTGTTTTTCTGTATGAAGGCAGAACAATCTTCAATGGGAATGACAAATTGTGGACATTCCGAGACAGATGTATCACTTACTATGATAACGATATATAATCGAACCATTTGTGAAGCTATGCAACGTTACCGGAAATTATTTGACATGCTATGTCCCTTACATGTTATAATACTGCCAACGATAAGAAAAATGACACTACCATTAAAAGCATAACTGTCACTTATGACCAGGAGTAAAGTTTCTCCTTTCCGTAGAGGGGTTCGGTGATGTGTTGCGAGTACGGTAGCCGCTTGCAGGAGACGTCCGACGAGAGGGATAACTCAATAGCAACAATATTTAATACAAATATATACAAGGCATATACATATCAAGGCAAAGGCTTACTGGTTGAGAACTCGGGGGACATGAGGCGACAAGGTCCCAGACCTTCCAGTGGTGAAAGTCCCCGCTCGAGCTGTCGCAAATTAGCGGGTGTCCGCTTATAAAGACCACAATTGGCCGCTGCCCACCAACATGGTAGCGCCAATCAAAACATTCAAAAGAAAGCGAAACCAACTGTCTAATTGGTTACATTAACTAGGTTGGACACGTGAAATCCTCCGCCCCCACTTGGACTAAATCTGTTAATCCCGTCCGCCATCTTGGACATGTCGTAGTGTCCACAGTGCTTTCGGCTCAAGGGATTGCCTCTATAGGGCCACAAAAGCGAGCTGACCAAATGGGTCACGAGTGGCGGAGTTCCAAGAAGAGCAGCTGTCGCGCGCGAGCAGAGTTATTCAACTGGTCGTTCAGTCTGGCGACGATGGAGGCGAAAATAAAAATGTTTTCGTAGTTACAGGTTTAACCTTTACACCTCCCTCCTTAGATTCGTTGTGGGGCACAGTTGAACCACAAGGAATAAACTACAGACGGGTTAAACACACTAGCATAGAAATAATCACCCGTGTACAAATTCATCACACCAAAGGTTCGTGTGACACTACTGAACATGCAATACAACGTGACAGTGCTTGCAACGACAAGCTCTGAAAATGGTACGTGTTGCTGGTTGAAACGCATTATGTCAGTACATTGAACAGACACTAAAATTATGGCGGAAAAACACAAAAGTTCCTTAGAACAAAGTAGTGAGAGCGAGTGACTCTCGAGGTTCAGACATACATTGCAACGCACCTGCTCTAGCCTAATTCCTACTCAAACCGCAACCGCGATAAAGTGTCCGCATTCCCGTGCGCGCTTCCCTTGCGGTGAACAATATTCACATTATAACGCTGGAGTGCAAGAGCCCAGCGCGCGAGCTTCGAACCCTGTGGTGTCGTACAGGTCAGGTATGAAAGAGGATTGTGGTCGGACACCACAGTTACTTGTGCCCCGAACACCCAATGATCGAATTTCTTGAGCGCCCAGATGACCGCGAACGCCTCTCGTTCAATCGCCGCCCACCGAGCCTGCGTGTCCGAAAATCGGTGGCTTGCGAACGCTATGGGCACTTCTTTGCCATTGCGGTCCTTTTGGGCTAGGCATGCTCCAGCCGCCAACGCTGACGCGTCGGTAAATACCCAATACGGTTTTTCGGGGTCAGGTGTTGTCAGTGCTACTGCGTCTTCTAAACTCGATTTGAGGGCCTGAAAGGAGGCTTCGGCTTCGTTATCCCACGGGATCTTGTTCGGGACCCTTTTCCCGGTCAGCCGCGTTAGAGGGGTCGCTATCTTTGCATAATCCTTAACATAGTCGCGGTAATAGCCGCACAACCCAAGTACGCTCCTGAGCTCCTTTTTTGAAGTTGGACGCTTCAGCTCAGATATGGTTTTGATCTTTTCTGGATCGGGTGCGTGACTTCCTGATCCCACAATGTGCCCTAGATAGCGGATAGAACTTCGCGCTATCTGACACTTAGATAAATTCGCCGTTAACTTCGTGGCTTTTAACGTGGTTAGTACCGCCTCCAAATGGTGCAGGTGATCCTCCCATGTTTCCGAGTACACGGCTATATCATCAAGGTAAGCACAGGCATGCTCCTGGTGCTTCGCGAGGATGGCGTTTACAGTCCGCTGGAACGTCGCTGCTGCGTTTTTGAGGCCAAACGGCATCACCCGCCACGCAAATTGACCGAAATGCGTAACAAACGCGGTCTTTTCTTGGCTGTTTACCTCAAGGGGAATTTGCCAGTATCCCCGGCGTAGATCTAGCAAGGTGATGAACCGCGCCCTTCCTACGCGAAAAACTAGCTCCTGTTGAAGTTCCATTGGGTACGCGTCATCTATTGTGTCGGCGTTAAGCGCCCTATAGTCCACGCAGAGACGGACTCCACCGTCTTTCTTAGTAACACAGACGACGGGGTGGGAGTACTCAGTGACGATAGGATACACCAGCCCTTGTTCGAGCAATTCGTTGACTTGTTGTTCTACTTCTTTCCGAAGCAATTGAGGTGTGCGGTAAGGATGAGACCGTTTCGGGACGTGCCCCTCACGTAACTTTATAACATGCGCACCTACATCTGCAACTTTGGGGACGTCCACGAACACTGTCGCGAATGACTGAAATAGTCGCCTGACCTGATTGGCTTCACTTTCCCCCAAATGCGAAGTTGCCTCGGCTGGCAAGACAGACTGCCCTTTGTCCCTTTTTGTCGGCGCGGGTTCCACATCCCCAAATTCCTCCTCTCCTTGGAAAATGACTCCTACGTGATTCACCCTGGCCTTGTAGGCCCTTAAATTGTTGGCATGAATCGTGCGCGTTTTTCCGTCGTCCGTTAGTACATCATACGAGTGGTGTCGTCGTTTCCCTATTACTTGGTAGGGGCCCTTCCACTTTGCCTGATGCTTTGCTGATCGGCTGGTATCGAAAACAATAACCTGGTCGCCAGGTTGGAATTGTTTTTGTTTTGTTTTGCGATTGTGCTGCTCCACGTACCGCGCTTGCCGCTTTTCGGTAACTGGCCCTGCAGTTTCTGCCGCCGCCTTGAACATTTCTCTCAAATGTTCGAGATATTTGGTGGGCGCCTCTCGTAGCTGAACTGGGGGTCCTACCTGCCCTTCCCAGGTATTCTTTAGAATTGCTAGCGGGCCTGTTGGTTGTCTACCGTAGAGAAGTTGAAACGGTGACACACCCGTGGTGTCGTGCGGGACTTCTCTGTACGCCCATAAGAGAAAAGGGATGTACCTATCCCAGTTTCTGGGGTCGTCCCGTACCACGTGAAATAGCATGCGGCGGAACACACGGTTCCACCGCTCGACCGCCCCGTTACTTTCGTGGTGTTCTGCCGTCGAGAAGCGTGGGGAACACCCGATCCTTCTGAGGAACTCCTGGGTTAAGTGCGACGTGAAGTTGCTGCCCTGATCGCAACAGATAGTTTCCGGGATACCCGTCCGCGAGAAGATTTCGAGCAGCGCGTCACACGTTTTCTTTGCGGTCGGGGACGTAAGGCAAATCACTTCGGGCCAACGAGTATGAAGGTCGGTGACACAAAGTGCGTATTTGTGCCCGCGTGCCGACGCGATCTCGAACGGGCCTACCACATCAACGTTCACTGCTTGAAATGGGTAGTCTGGTCGCGTGAGTGGCGCGATAGGTACCCTGTCTTTTGCATTCCTGTCCGCGTTAACCTGACATCCGTGGCATGTTGCACAGTGCTCTCGAACGTCCTTTTCAATCTCCGGGCAATAGAAAGTCGCCTTAATGCGATTTAGCGTTTTTCGCATTCCAAGATGGCCTCTCCACGGCGTATCGTGCGCGAGCTGGAGGACTTGTCGCCGTTTACCATCGGGTAAAACGAGCTGTTTTACTTTTTGCCCCGCTACTGTATCCCTGTGATAAAGGATACCGTCGTCAATGAGCATACCGTGAGCGCCTGCTTTACCCTGTTCCCACGCGTCCACGAGGCTCGTATCCTCACGCTGGGCTGATCTGAATACGCTTCTCTCGCCGGCCTCAGCGTCGGTCCCTCCCGCCGTGCTTTTTACCGCGTTCACCACCGCGATGTGTTGGGCACCGCCGCAGTCCGCGTCCTCTTGCAGAAACAACCCCGCTAAACCCGCGTCTAGCTCGTCTGTGTATTCCGCTTCCACGGCAGCCGCTGCGTTTAGCGCGTCCGGTTCCTCGACACTCCGAATGGCATCCCACGCTTCTAGTGATAGGAGGCAATCTATATCTCCGGCTAGCTTTTCGGTAAAAGCGCACTCTACTGGGACGACTTTGTTAACTTCTACCTGCTGGTCGCTGCTTGTGCCTATCAGCCTGACGGGTAGTACGCCCAATTCCGCGGCTACCTTGTGTCCGAAGGCGGATTCGAGCCACAGCGGGCTTAGTGCATCACCTCTGCGCTCGGGAAAAAGATCCGCGCGAACAACGGTCACGTCCGCCCCACTGTCTATCAGTGCGCGAAATTTTTGTGTCCCGCATTGCAATTGAACCTCGCGAATGGGGAGAGTCAGCTGCTCTTTATCTCCCGTAGCCGCTGGGCTGACGCGCGCCACCAACGTAGTATTCTCTACCTGTGCGTCATCAGATGCATTTTGGACTTCGTCGTCCCTAGCTATCACAACACGGTTCACGCGTCTTTGTGCAGAATCCTTGTTGTCTGCTGCTTTAGGAGCTGTGTGGTCACCGTCTGGTGACATCTTTTTGGGACAATTTCTTGCAAAATGTTTCCCTCCACATACGTAGCAGGAAAACCCGTTCTTTGTCTCTTGACGGTCTTTCCCATTCCCTTTTTGTTGGGAGTTCTTATCATCTTTCCCTCTGTCTTTGTTGCTTTCTTTACGGCGGTCGGAAGCTCCCTTGTCTCTGTGGCCTAGAACTGCGCTTCCCCTGCCCTTAGCATCCTCGAATTTCTCCACTGCTTTTACAATGTCGCTTTCGGAGGGTTTGACGTCGGTGATCTGGAGCGTTACAAATTGTCGAGCCTCCTCTGTCAGCGAGTCTACGAACCTGTCAGCGATGATCAACGTTATCAAGTCGTCGTAACTTTTGACCTCGCGTGCTTTAGCGTATGCGGCGATATAACTGCGTAGCCTGGCCCAGTAGTTCGACCATGTTTCGTCCCTCCCTTTGACTGCTTCTGAAAAGCGCTTCCTATATTCGCCCGGGGACAAACGGAGTGCTGCTAGCACGGCCTCCTTTACCGTTTGGTAGTCGTCTAGCTCGTCGGTGGTTAGCTTTGAGTACAAGTGACCTACCCTGCTTGCGATAAGCGGTAATATGAGGTGACTTTGAACCTCCTCAGGTACTTTGTAGGATTTGAAAACACCTTCTACTCTCTCAAACCACATGGGCACTTCGCGGTCGGCTGGTAGCGGAAGCAAAACGCTCTTAAGCCTTTTTGAAAAGTAGGCCAGATTTTCTTCGCGCGTTCGTGTAGTCGACGCTTCACTGTATGGCGAGCGGTCATCTCGAAATCTCTCAAGTTCTATTCTCCGTGATCGTTCTTTTTCCAGTTCGATCTGGAGCCGCAAGATTTCGACGCTAACGGTTTCGGTAGCGCCTGCGCCAGAAGCAGTGTTACTTCTGTTTTCGTCTGCCATTTCTGTGTCGAATTTTGCCTTCTTTTGCTTCGCCCTCGAGCGAGTAAGCATTAACTATTGTTCGACACCCTAGTTTTTCTGCTCGGCTCTGTTCGCTCGACCAAACCAGTCGGTATCATGTGAACCCACTGACACTATCGGACACTAGAAAGATCGTCCTGCCACACCGGAACTCTGAGATACACAATAACTAAACCCTACGCGGTAGCTATCTACTCGTGAACCTCAAGAGCAACCAATTCTCACCTACCTCGTGAAATTGTTTCGAAGCTCTTCCGTGGATGACGCTTTCTTTCACCCTGTGCCGACACTTCAGTGTCCGTTGTTTCTCACTTTCGTCGCCGTCGTCGAAGCTGTGCTGGCTCCCCTGACGCGGTCACGTTCACACACTGCACACCCGGTCCTCGTTGACTAGTTGTGGCTCTCCGTTGATGACCTGGACTTGTCCGCTCAGTTTCCTGGACAGTCCGCTGCTTTTGCTGCCTTGCTTGACTTCGATGCGTACCTTGATTCTTGCTGTTCTTTTGGAGGTATTCACTCGTCCGTCGAGATGCTTCAGCTCTCCGTAGATGGACACATCCTGTCGTGCTGCGCCAGTAAAGTTTCTCCTTTCCGTAGAGGGGTTCGGTGATGTGTTGCGAGTACGGTAGCCGCTTGCAGGAGACGTCCGACGAGAGGGATAACTCAACAGCAACAATATTTAATATATATACAAGGCATATACATATCAAGGCAAAGGCTTACTGGTTGAGAACTCGGGGGACATGAGGCGACAAGGTCCCAGACCTTCCAGTGGTGAAAGTCCCCGCTCGAGCTGTCGCAAATTAGCGGGTGTCCGCTTATAAAGACCACAATTGGCCGCTGCCCACCAACATGGTAGCGCCAATCAAAACATTCAAAAGAAAGCGAAACCAACTGTCTAATTGGTTACATTAACTAGGTTGGACACGTGAAATCCTCCGCCCCCACTTGGACTAAATCTGTTAATCCCGTCCGCCATCTTGGACATGTCGTAGTGTCCACAGTGCTTTCGGCTCAAGGGATTGCCTCTATAGGGCCACAAAAGCGAGCTGACCAAATGGGTCACGAGTGGCGGAGTTCCAAGAAGAGCAGCTGTCGCGCGCGAGCACAAAGAGTTATTCAACTGGTCGTTCAGTCTGGCGACGATGGAGGCGAAAATAAAAATGGTTTCGTAGTTACAGGTTTAACCTTTACACCAGATATTTTATTGCTCCTTCATATTTCTTTGCACTTCTGTTATATTCTGTTTCTCACTTCTCAATGAGAAACTGCACAATTTTTTTATGTCGTAGGTGTGTACAGGAAATGAGGCACACTAACGATGATAGCCATGATAGGACGGGGATGGAAAACGTTGACGAATCATGGGGACGACACACACAGGTATCTGTCGCTGTTCCTGGGTCCAAGGAATCCCCAAACCCAGCTTGTAAACACAATAAGCAGTGAACCTGAGGTAGCTGTAAAAAGAAAGGACACGTTCCTAAGCACGTAGTACAGCACTTTCCTGACAATCATTTTAACTCAAAGCCCCCTAACCAGGCCTTTGAGTCGCACAGTTGGTTAGAGTATTCGTCTCTTTCATGGGGCATTCGTCATGTGTGCAAACAACAAAGACAACGACGAAAATATAAGGATTGCTCAAGTTATCTATAACGTACCTATTCTCTGGTGGGTGCAGAAGGCGAAGACTGTGATCGTCGCTGAAATACTGCGGTGGATACACCACCAGCAGTTATGGCCGAAGGCAGATATCTGCGAACAGAGTGTGCTGCGTGCTACACTGTACTTTGCCGTCATTGCACAACTCTATCAACAGCACTGCAGCATAGGCACTCATCCGGGTCCTGGGGAGCACAGACGCCGCACAAACACTTGAATTGTTTCCGGCGTTGTAGAGAATGTCACGGGATCAAGTATAGAGCACTCCCCTCATGAACTTACCTAAACCCCTGGTCATGAGGCTCGTTCTGTTGCACTAACGCAGCTGCGGCACGTATATCACCAGCGACTTGCAGAGGAAGGGGATCAGTCGAATATAAGTCGTCGTCAAACATGTATTCGCCAGCAGAGCTATTACTAAAGGCATTTAAATAGCACGATTCGCCACTTTCGCTTTCTGAGTCCGACATCTTCGTTTGTGCCTTCACTTGTCTGACCGTGCTCATGCAAGTTGCAAGCTACACGGACGACTGTGGCTCTCCGCGTCCTTATTGGTCAGATTCCTTATGACCTTGCTAAAGATTCTCAGCAGGGAGTTCCGCTTGACGCCACATCGGTCGTCTGCTCCAGCGCCGCTTACACACGAATTACGGAAAAAGTGTTCCGTCGATCGGGATGGGACTTTCGGAGTCATGGTCGATGAAGGACGGGGACCGCATTTCACTGTCGTTTCGGAATCGATCTGTGGTCGATGCGACTGTCTCTTTAATAAACCACTATCTGGCGTGTGGTAACTCGCCTGCTGTTCCGTACCTTTATTCAACATCTGTCCTGGCCGAATGGGGACGCCATCTGGACCTCCTTTTTTGTTATCACCGGCCGTCAGCGACCAGCAGGGTCACGCAGTCTTTCCATTTGTGCCTGACAAGACTTACTCTTACTTGTTTTCGGTCCTCAATATTCCTGAGTAGGCGCACTTGCCCTATCGTAACCGCAGCGTCACTCGTGAGGAAGGAAACCTTAGTCACGGACGGTTCATGGGACAAGACAAAACCTAACTTCCGTTTCTTTTTCTGTATGTGGATCACCATGTTGTGGTGTCAGCTTCGTGCTTGCATTCAGGGCATTGGTGCTCTTACTGAGATGTTTCTGTTATCATGAGTATACTTTCTGCACATTGCATTTTGCTTTAAAACCGAGGGGAACCCTAAATGCTAGCTTAATTAAAATATATTTAGAGAACAAAGACACAGCATATGCAACTGACGTTCACCCGATCAAGTATTTCCAAAACAGTGATGTAACAACTGTCGTCTGTGCCAAATGATTAGGGGGCACGACCATATGCTATCTAAGAAATCGTCATGGAAGCATCTGTTATTGTGTGATGAACCGCCTCTATGACTAGGGCTGAAAATAATAATAAGAAGAACAAAGACTATATATAGTTTAAACTTGTTAGGGATACGGAAAAACCAAATGTACGCCAATTTTCCCGACCGAAGGCACTCATTCAAAGTTAGTGAAATCAACTTAAATTAAATTATGTTGTCTGACTCAGTGCCTAGACTGCGACTCCAATTAGACTGAAACGAGAAATACCAGAGGCCCACTACATGATGCGCTCTGGACGGCGCAAAATTTACGTCACGCATTGACCCGTTGCAAATGCTTAAGGTCCGACTTCATGCGATTCCTAGTTTGTAATACATTAGCAGAACAAAACTGAATTGTTGAATGACGGCTCAAATTAAACTTATCAAATTCAATTTTTAATGCTACGAAATTTTCCAGAGTTCCTCGCATCCCGTTACCTACAGGAGACGAGGAGGAGAAGCTACTGCGTTTCATTGGATACTGCTGTTCATAACGCTTGGGGAACATTATTTATATTTATATTTTTTATGTGCTCGTTCGCGACAGGGGTGTTCATCTGAGAGCAGTCGAACATACCTTGCTTCCGAGGCCAGCTACTTCTGGAAATATGGGAATGAAGAAAGGAAGGCCGACCGCCACACAGCTTTCTTGCGTTCCACTTGCCAGGACTTGGATAAATCGTTCGAAGTGGCTAACTTGATTGAGGATTACTTTACTTCCCTGCTTCTCCTCCGATACTCTACGACCAGTAAATCTTTCAATTTAAAAGACAATTTCTTGCCGTGTACACCAGTTGAGGAGCACGATGTGCGGTCGGCGATACGTAAGCTGAAACCTAAGTGCATTGCCTGAACAGATGGCATACCCAATTTCATTACTTTGGCTTGCATAGACATGCTTGCTCCTCCACTATGCCACACAATCTCTCCCTGTCGATCGTCACGTATTTTTCCTGAACAGTGGAAGCACTCTCTTCTTGCCTCAGTACTAAAAGGTGAGGATTGCAGTAGCGTTACTAATTATCGTCCAGTGTCCATACTAAATACATTTGCCAGGAAATTTGAAATGGTACTCCATAATCGTTTAGTACCTTACCTCAGCACAAAAATTAGTGAGTGCCAGCATGACATCATCAAACGCAAATTCGTCGAGACGAATTTAGACACTTCTGTCCATGTTGTTACACATTAACTCGGAACTCTTCAGCAGATGGATTTGACAAAAGCTTTAGATAAAGTCAATTATCCTATTCTACTGGAAACGTTAGTATGATACGGTTGGTATGAAGGTCTGTCACCCATCTATTCTAAATGGTTCAATGATTATATCTAACCGCAAGAACATAGTATGTGTGAAAGTCACTGGAAGGGTTAGCCAGCTGTAGGGCTCGAACGCACATGTCCCCCCCCCCCCAATGACTTCCTTCTTTCATCATTAATTTCTTAGGAACTCGGGCTTTGTACGTATTTGTCCTTTCTGTAAGGAACCTCGGGGAACTTGTCCCCGGGAGTCGTCGTGGCGGCACGTGTGCCGAAGGAGAGACAGCGAGACGTGTTCTCTTTCTGTAGACTGTCTGACGACGCTACGCTTTATTTACAATATATACATGGGTTGAGGGTCATCACTGGAAGCATATCAAATCACCATAACGAATTATAAGTCAAGTAATGCACTACAGGTGTCTGCCTAAAAGGGTATGGGGGGGGGGGGGAAACACGGAAGCGGGTATTACTGCCAGGGGCCAAACAGGTGGCTCGGCCTCCTGCTCCAAGGCATTTTAAACATTCCTAAGCTGATGGGTGCTTTTAAGTCGAAGGACATGGCCTTCGCCACATTCGGCCATCCTACTTGCATTTCGCCCCGAAATGTGATAATGAACAAAAGTCGAGCAGACACCGCTAATCAATAAAAGTTTACATGGTACGTGGCAATATGCACACTAGAGAAAAATAAGCTAATTAAATAGCGTTAATCTCACTTACAGAGTGACATGGAATAAAATGTCCCGTATACACACAAACAATCACCAATGATCACAGGAGTCCCTGTACGTGGATCTTCGTGACATAAATCTTCTACACTCTGTAGAATTTCTATTGATAACATAGATAGTAATTTGTTCATGGAATTCACTACACTTCAGGTAACGCAGTGGTAATACATACGGGAAACACATAGTTAGCAAAGCAAGTCTTATTAACTAGCAACAACATCACTCATAAAACATTTAACAAACAAAAATTCACATGTAGCCATAAATCCGGTATCAGAGCCAGGGCGTCAATATGTAACCGTTTTACATGTTTGAGACCCTTATCGTATCGTAAACAATAAGTGTCTAACAACAATCCCGGGTATGCTCTCACCGCTAAGCTGACTCTGTCCCCGATTCGTCTTCTTCTGTCGTCTCGTCTGCTTGGTCGCGACTAGAGAGCCACAGCTTTATTTGGTCGGCATGCGCCGTGCTACAATAATCGCGTCGTCCACGCCTCCCCTTCAAATGTGTAATATGGTACGTATCGTTCGGAAGGACGGCATCTATGACCATAGGGCCTCTGTACTTTTGCTGTGTCTTTGTCGGTCTCCCGGTGTGCACGGGCAGACGTTTCACAACAACAATGTCGCCTACATCATATTTTGGGGCGGCTCGCCGCCTCAGGTTATAGTGCTGACCTTGTTTTGTTTGTTGCCTTTCGATGGAGTCTTTAGCCGTCTGTCTAACACGGTCCAAACTTGCCTGGGGGAAATCGTCCGCGTCCAGTGCGCGTAACTGACTGTCCTGATGCCTGGCGTTGAACCCGTAGAGCACCTGGAACGGCGTCTTTTGCGTTGTCTTGCTTCGTGTGGTATTCAAATTACGCTGAATCTCTTGGATGTTCTTATCCCAGTCTTTGTGATCTGGCCTCTCAATTGCCATTGCGATTCTTGGTATGAGAGTCCGATGCACTCGCTCGACTTGGCCGTTGCCTTGAGGTCGTTGAGTAGATATTTTTACGTGTTGAATGCCTTTTTCTTCACAGAATTCCTCGAATTGTGCTGATGTGAATGCTGTCCCTCGATCGGTGATGATTTTCTGGGGCACATCGTAACAGTTAACGTAGTGATTCAGGGTACTCTTCGTCGATGTATTGCGAACGGGGTACAGCACTACAAATTTGCTGAAATTATCGATGATGACAAGTAATTCTTGATTTTGTTGCGTACTTCGCGGAAAGGGTCCGAGATGGTCCATATGTACGATTTCAAAGGGTTGGCTGCCTGGAGCGATGGAGTGCAATTCTCCCGGTTTCTTCCCCGTGGGACCTTTGTGCAGCAAACACTCAATGCACTGCGAGATGTGCCTCTTTACATACCTGCGTACACCTACGAACCAATATCGTCTCAAAATCTTGTTTGTTGTTTCTTCTGCGTGGCTGTGCCCCATCAAATCGTGATGTCTGATCGTCATCGCCTTACGATTGCTCTTAGGGATAGCAAACAGCAACCTTTTCCCTTCGTCATCCTCGTATATTTTATATAGCAGTTCATTCTTGAGCATGAAGCCTTTAACTTCCCCTTTCTCGCGCTTTGTTCTCTTCTCTGGCTTCTTCTTAAGTGCGTGAATTATTTGTCGGAGTTCATTGTCAGCTGTCTGGACTGCCGAAATACGCTCCGCTTCATCCATCGTGAAGCAAACGTCTAGTCGACTTTGTTGCTCGTCATCCTCGGGGTCGGCGGCAGGCGCCCTGCTCAGGGCGTCAACGTGGGTCATCTTGGCACCCTCCCTGTGCCGTATCGTAAAGTCGTAATCTTGGATGAAGTCCATCCAACGAGCAATCTGCGGTAGCTTCGTTTTCATAGCGTTCATGAAGACGATGGCCTGACAGTCAGTGTAGATCGTAAAATGGATTCCCACAAGAAATGCTCGCAATTTTTCGATGGACCATATTACCGCCATCAGCTCCAGCCTTGTCGAGTGGTATCTTCTTTCCGCTTCGCTCGTACGCCGACTGACACAGTGGACAAGGTGGAGTTCACCATCGTCTCCCCTCTGGAGAAGCATTCCCGCAAGGCCGTCCTGGGAAGCGTCGGTGTGGAGCTCTGTTTCCGCGTTGCGGTCGTACAGGGCGAGCACAGGTGCTTTAGTTAACTCCTCCTTTAACGTCTCGAAGGCGCACTTTTGTTCTGCACTCCAAATGAACTTTGCATCCTTCTTAGTAAGTAGTGTGAGTGGTTTCGCCTTTTGCGCGTAGTGGGGTACAAATCTTCTAAAATAGCTAGCCAGTCCGAGAAATCGTCGTACCTCATGTACGTTCTTCGGCGTTGGGTAATGGGTTATAGTTTCTAACTTCAGGGAGCCCGGCTGAATCCCCTGTCTCGTTATCTTAAAGCCTAGGAAAGTAACTTCCGGCATGAAGAATTCGCACTTTGACAGCTTTAATGTCAAATTCGCAGCATCAAAAGCGCGGAGAACCTTCTCCAGTGCATTTAATCCTTCGTTTATCGTCTTACTGGGTATAAGTACGTCATCGAGATAGCACATAGCAGAGTCGAAGCGGAGACTTCCCAAAACCCGGTTGATGAGCCTCTGGAATACACTTGGCGCGTTGCATAGGCCGAAGCTCATGTACATGTATTCGTAATGTCCGTCTGGCGTTGTAAATGCTGTCTTTTCGATTGACTCTGGGCTCATTGGTACCTGCATGTACCCGTTCGCCAGATCCAGCGTTGTGAAATAAGAATTTCCGTTCAGTCTGTCCAACTGATCGTCAATGAGAGATAACGGAAATCTGTCTTTTTTGGTTTGCTGATTTAGCCGCCTGTAGTCTACCACCTTACGGTATTCCCCATTCTTCTTTCTCACAAGGAGGACAGGACTTGCGTAGGGAGAAAACGAGTCGCGGACAATGCCCGCGCCTTTCAGCTCTTCGATAATGCGTCTTAACCTTTCCCTTTCGTCATGGGTGGCGCGGTACGGTCGGGAATAAACCGGTTTAGAGTTTTCGAGCTCCTCTATAACCATGGCCGCCGCTGTTGTTTTCCCCAACTCGTTCAAGTTCATCGCAAAGCATTGCCGATAATCGTTTAACTTCTTAAGAAAGAATGTCCTTTCTTCTTCTGTCAAATCGCTTCCTAGTGTAACATCCTCCAGCCTGATGAGCACTGGCGCGCACTCTACTGGCATTGCACACGTCATTGTAGCGCTTTCTTCGTCGGCCGCGCCTTGAGGGTTTTCTGCACGGTCTGGTGTAGTCGGAGCTAAGCTTACATCTTCGGCTCTTCCTAAGCTGAATACTTTCTTCACCATTAGAACTGAGTCGCTGTCATTAACCACGGGCACTTTGGTCTCTCCGTCGCATAGTTCTAACAGATAGCCGCTGTTGGTACTCTCCCGCTTCAGCATAATCAGCGACGTTGCCGCTCCTGATTCAGTATGCGCTTTTACAAATTGGACAGTGTTGGGTGGTACCCCCACGGATTCGGTGCTGACTAGTTTATGCTTTGCTTCTGTAGTCTCAAGCTGAAGATCTATGAACGGCCCGTCTTTGCTACTGTCGTAAAGTTTCATCTGGTCTTTCACTTTGATCATAATGACATTCTCGCGATCAAGAAAGGTGCGTCCGATCAGCATATCGTAGCAGATTGCCTTATCTTCGACAATGTATGCCTCTACAGATGCCGCTACATCGTCGACAGCAACTTTGATGATACACTTTCCTAGCGGCATTGTTTTTGCTTGGCCCAGGCCAAATAGGGCATCGGCTTCATCGACGGCTTGCACAGTAGCGCTAGCGCGAAGGGCCATCGATGCCGTAATGATGGTTACCGCGCTACCCTGGTCAACGAAAGCTTTTGCGACAGTCCGATCGTTTATCGTTGCTTCCTTTATGTACTTTTCAGCGCTTTGCCTTCCTACGCAAAGCGTCTCTTTCGGCTTAGTTTGCGCTTTAGTACATTCGCGTCTTCCGTGTCCATTTTCATGGCACAAAGTACAATATTTCAGTCGCCTCTCTTTCGGACAATTTTTCGAAATGTGGTCGCCGTACTCGTTGCAATTGTAACACTTTAGCCTTCCGCGGTCGTCCCTCGCAGGAGCGGACATGCCCCCTTGTTGTTTGGAACTATTTGACGCGTGGCTTCGGTCTCTCTGGTGGGGCGTTTTAGGAACTATATTCGCAAATAGCTCTCGTCGTTCCTGTCCTAGTTCGCTACACCGTTTCATGTCATGTAACAGATCCTCTAGGCATGCATACATTTTTGGCACCAACATTTGATAAAGTTGTGTGTTTAGAGCACCCAACAATACTTGATCTTTGGTTTCGGCATCGCTTAGGTTACAGCGTTTGCATAAATGTAGTTTGTCCATAAAGTATTGCATGACTGACTCACCCTTGCGTTGTACACGTTTTCTCATGTCGTCGAACTTCGTCACCAGACTGACACCAGGTGCAAACATCTTTCTAAAGTTCACTTCGAAAGACTCCCACGTCGTGCAGTCCTTCACCTTGCTTCTATACCACTGCGCAGCTGGTCCGGAGAGCTTGGCTTGCACCAACATCAATTTTGCGTCGTCGTTCCATTTGCACTGCGTTGCCAGTTGACTGAAGGTGTTCAGCCATTCTTCCGCCTGACGTTCGTCACCGTGGCCGTCGAAGGTCTGCACTTCCTTGGATAAGTCCGGGAGAATAGGTCGTGCAACTGGGCTGTCGTCTTTGGTGGTCCGGGCTTGCAATAGTTCCGGAAACATGGCATCTCGCGCTGCCTCCTGTAATCGCAGGTGTTCCAGTAGAGCGTCCAGGTCACTCCGCTGTCCGCGCTGATCACCATGGGGCTCCGTTGGTTGCTGGGTGTTCTGCGTCGTATCGGGCGGTCCATTTGGATTCTCGTCGCCGTCGTTCTTCTCCGTTGTTGAACCGTTGCTTCGTGTTATGGGCGGCATGGTCGTTGTACCTACGGTTGCCAGATTGAAGGACTTCGGAGCCGATCGTCGTGAGACGCTCGTGTAGCGACAGGTGGGCTGTAGGGAACTGATCCCACTTCTGAAAAACTGTAAGGAACCTCGGGGAACTTGTCCCCGGGAGTCGTCGTGGCGGCACGTGTGCCGAAGGAGAGACAGCGAGACGTGTTCTCTTTCCGTAGACTGTCTGACGACGCTACGCTTTATTTACAATATACACATGGGTTGAGGGTCATCATTGGAAGCATATCAAATCACCATAACGAATTATAAGTCAAGTAATGCACTACAGGTGTCTGCCTAAAAGGGTATGGGGGGGGGGGGGAAACACGGAAGCGGGTATTACTGCCAGAGGCCAAACAGGTGGCTCGGCCTCCTGCTCGCAAGGCATTTTAAACATTCCTAAGCTGATGGGTGCTTTTAAGTCGAAGGCCATGGCCTTCGCCACATTTCTATGTATTCCAGCCTCAGAACATCGATTCCTTTCATAGTATGTCTGGGAGCCTCGCGGATCCTTTTACGACTCCATTTGTCCTCCATCAGTCCTGCAGGGCAGCAATCGAGGCTCTTTATTATTTTTAGTTTTTGTTAAATATTGTTTTATCGTTGCAACGTACCATTATACTTTTGTTTGTTGATGATATCATGTTATTCGGCTCCGTATATCAACGTAACGAAAATTATATCATTAACTACCAAACAAAACATTTCTTGTGTAACTATTTAGTTAACTGCACTGGTTTTGAACGTGTTAATGCAACGCGTGACCCGCGTGTCGTTTTTTCCTATGGTTTGTTTTTCGCGACCATGTTAGTATCATCTGCACACTGCAGTGTGTACTTTTGGATTTAACATCAGATTTACAAAAGGAATTCCGTGACCCGGTTTGTGTTATTTCATTGTACACAGCACTCGTTCGCAGCAGACTAGAATTCGCTTCAGTTGTGTGGAATTCATTGAAACTGACTGAAATCAAAAACTTGAGAGTGTGCAAAATAAATTGATGCGCATATTGTATGATAGATACCTCAGGAATTCGTGTTATTATAAGTACGATGTACCCTCCCCAGGTTCAATGTGTGTTCATTACCAGCGAGGAGGACGGTTCGCGATTTCTACTATCATCACAAGCTTATTCATGGGCAAATCGATGGTCCGGATCTTTTCAGTGACATTTACTTACATGTGCCGTACAGGCCCACACATTCTGCAATATTATTCTACCCCTCTGTCCACCGTGGACATTGCCCATTATATCGTGTACATCAAGAGTTCAATGATTTTGCTCGTGACACTGATGTTGATATATTTCAACTTCTACATATAATGAAACGTGATCTACTTAGCTACTGACGCGATGCTTACCACCGTTTTACCAGTGTTACCTATTTTTACTGTGACGTTTATTTTATTTATTTATTTCGTGTGAAGTGCGCCAGCCATAAGGATTGTTTCCTTTGGTGGGTACTAATAAATAAATAAATAAAACAATGAAAAATAATTCTATAAATTTTGCGCGTGTTGTTACACAAGAACCAACCTGTCAGTCGTGTCAGTCAACTCCGCGGTGTCATACACAGCAAAATATTACGCTGCAGGTTACTTCAGAGATGCAGCTTACGAAACGCCTCCTCCCGAGTCACAGTCTTTCCACACACGTCGGAGGGAAAGTATGGAGATCACTTATTGACAAGCATGAACATCTCCGTAAAAATCTGTAGATGCAAGTAAAACAAATAATTTGGTTAATTAACATCGTTTTTAGTCAAAGATTCTGTGCGTTTCATTGTCTGGCACTTTCTATTTCGCTTTTTGTATAGAAACAACAGCTAGGCTCTCCAGAGTTCGAATCCGCGCGTCGTCATACAAATGAATTCGAATCCGCGCGTCGTCAGTGATACAAATTATCAAATATTATATTGACAGCCGTTTGTTAACATGCACACCACGAAACAAGCATTGTATTATTTTTTTTTCTCCCGAGATTGGCGCATCATGAACCGGGATTCTCGTCAAAGCTTTTTGCAATGAATGTTCAAAAATCTGACATCATAGCGTAAACGCAGGCTAGCCGGTGCATGACATCCAATAGACAAGCCTGCAGGAACGTCACACACACAGCAGTTCGTGGCTACAGCCCATGACACCCTGACGAACATACCCATCAATCGTTGTCCTGACAATTCTCTGTTTTCCAAGTTTTCCAGGTTGGTAGACACCCTGACGAACATACCCATCAATCGTTGTATACAACGATTGATGGTTATAGGAAGGGAGTTGCCTCAGGACAGAAGCCGCCGATATTTCGAACAGAGACTGTTCTTCTTCTGAAGAAGAACAGAAGAACAGTCTGAAGAAGAACAGTCTCTGTTCGAAATATCGGCGGCTTCTGTCCTGAGGCAACTCCCTTCCTACATTCTACCGGTTCGCTGGATTTCTACCCATCTACGATTGATGGTTATGTTCGTCAGGGTGTCTACCAACCTGGAAAACCTGGAAAACAGAGAATTGTCAGGAAATTTTGATGTGACTGGAAACGTCAGGGGATTCTCAGGGAATTTGGCTAAAAAGCAGCTGAAGTCAGGGAAAATTGCAGACAAGTGCCGTGATGATGCGCAGCGAATCGCGATTGCCGACTGGTGGTTGAGTGGCGATGCCGCAGCATCGTTACCGCGAGTAGAAGTTCGCCAGAACGACAAGCTCTGAGGCAGAAACGTGGGATAGGCTCACTAATACTTAATAAATAGACTGTTTTATGAGGGATCTGTATCAAAACGTAGGATCAGACACCAAGTTCGTTTTTGTTTTTGTCAAGGAATTCGCTTGAAATGGTCAGGGAAAACCTGGAAAAGTCGGGGAATTTGGGGGCCGCAGTTTGGTAGACACCCTGGTTCGTGTATTTTGTGTAGCCCATGCTCAGCCTTATTTCATCAGGAGTGAAAAAATATGCATATTTCAGAAATACGTAATTTGTAGATCTGTAGATGTGGCAGCACTTCCGAGTCAGTTATAACAGCCGCTTGCTCTTACACATTTTGTTGTGCGCGCGTTTC
Organism: Ornithodoros turicata; assembly: GCF_037126465.1. Classification (NCBI taxonomy): domain Eukaryota; kingdom Metazoa; phylum Arthropoda; class Arachnida; order Ixodida; family Argasidae; genus Ornithodoros; species Ornithodoros turicata. Next base: position 140,914,262 of record NC_088201.1, read on the forward strand.
TTGCGCGCCACACACAGCGCAATCGTAGAAATAAGGTAAGTGAATCCTTACTCTCAACCTAGAACACATACGTCAGACGAGCACAAGAGCAAGCTGATGATCAGAGGATCTCGAAAATGACGCAAGTCACTGGGTTGTATTAAGTCTCCACTGCGGCTTCGCATTGCGTGCATGCCTTACGCTCCTAAGATCAAGTTATTCCAAAGACTTCTGCGAGCGTCACCTACTGAGCGGCGGGATGCCGCGGTCCATCCCATATACGAGCACGGTCAACCTTTGCCGTGCTTTTGATATAGCGCGAAGCGTGATTCAACAGTGATGTCCACAGCTGGTCCCAGAACGCCAAAGACGTTGGCATTAAATATGGGGGTTCGTGGTTCCTTAGTGTTTGCCTGGTGAGGCATCTTAAATACGGTGTGCCGTGTGTTGAGATTTTGGGGCACGATGAAGAACACTCAGGTGGGCAAAATTAAACCCCAGCGTCGCTCATGATCACAGTTGTCCCGCGACGTTCAACCACGAATTGTTGTTATTGCCAGGTCAAGACTTTTATCTGTAGCGCTCGCATGGAAGAGTGGAGACAGGTACAATACATGCCATGCATAGGACAGGTGCAACGCTAATGCACATCAAAGGACTGCGAAGGTCGCAAACTGGATTGTGTGTAATGAAGTAGTAGGTACTGGACTCTCATGGTGCACAACGCCCAACTGTCCTGAACACGATTTAATTAGCAATTAGAGCTAATTGGGACCCCCCACATTAATCAGCACCCTCCAGGGAGCCACCACACTAATTGGGGAAAGTCTAACTCGTGTCCAGACCAGCTGAGCGTTGTGCACCATGAGAGTCCATAAAAAAGAAAAATAATAGGCAGAAAATAAAATAAAAAGATGGAAATAGAGTGGAGAGAAACAATTTATTCGAAAATCAACGATGCCGCGGCGAAGAAGCCGCTCCGCAACACCCGAGTGACCAGCACCCGCCATGTTGGTAGTTTGCACCCAGCAGTTGCAGAGATCGACGACAGGTGGCCACTTAGTTGCAAGGCATCACACCAGATGGCGCCACCATCATAGCTCTAGACGAGAAAGACAGAACAAGATACTAGCGGCAGGTAAAAATGACAGCACTGCCAAGCAAGTCTAGGCATGCGAGAGAAAAGGTCTAACCGCTACTGCTAAACAGAAAACAGTACACATCGGGGAAATAGGCTTACGGGGACGATCGCTTAGGCCTAACCACAACACTACGCAGCTAACACAAGGCGGGAACCACACATCGCTAAACATGCGAGAAAAGGCTTAACACGAGCGCGGTCACCGCTAAACACGGCAAACATACGAGGAAAGAGGCTTACGGGGGCGATCGCTTAGGCCTATCCTCAACACTACGCAGCTAACACAAGGCGGGAACCACACATCGCTAAACATGCGTCAACAGGCTTGGACACCGCAAAACAAGTCTAAACATGCGAGAAAAGGCTTAACACGAGCGCGGTCACCGCTAAACACGGCAAACATACGAGAAAAGGAGCGCGTCAAATCACTCACCTTTTCCCCCGCGGCAACTTCCAGGCAGAAACTGAGCGAGCGCGGAGAACATACGTCTGCTCTCTACGAGATCCAGCCAGAAAGTGAGCGAGCGCGCGGAGCGCACGTCCGTCTTCCGCGACGGTCCGAGAGAAACTGAGAGAGGCGACGCGCAGCGGACGCTATGGATGCGCGCGCGCGCCCTCTGCTCCACCCGTCCGCGCATGCGCGCGCGCGCGCTCCTAGCGCCCCCTGCGCCGGCCGCGGGTGTTTTCGGTTTCGGCTCTCTGCTGCTGCGCGCGCGCTCCTAGCGGCGACGGGTGGCTTTTCAGTTTCGCTTTCATTCTCCGTTCTTTGCGCGCGCGCGTTTATCTGTATAAAGGCAGCGCGCACCGCGCTCGCGTCATCATTCTGACCGATACGTGGAAAACGCCATGTGTGGTTTATTCTCCTGCGTTTCTCGTCGTCGCAAGGAAAAGACAAAAAACGAAGAACTTCGCGAATTTATACGCGGCATCGTGGAGGAAGCCTTTCAAGTCCACCGTCTGGAATGGTTGCAAGCACGTCAAGAAATGTGTCAGGACAAGATGAAGACGCTCGACCGCATCTTAGCGGCGGACAGACTGGCGAAAAAGAAGTCCAACTTTAGCCTGGATAATCTGTATTGGGAACGCAGTTCCGATGTAGAGGACGACGACGACGAGGATGTGTAAATAAAAAGCGATGCATTTCTCTTCGAGTCTCAGTCTCTTCTTTCTCTTCGTGCAACGTGTACGCACGCAACATGTCTTCCCCCGAACCTTTTCGTTTCCGTCATCCCTTTCGCTGTATCTTAAGCGGCCCCTCCATGTGCGGCAAATCTACGTTCGTTGCTAACGTGTTGAGGAACCTGAACGACGTGGTGGACAAGCCCCCGTCACAAATATTCTACGTGCAGAAATATGCT